>NC_069504.1:613646400-613950900 GCF_027579735.1 Bombina bombina | reverse complement strand
AGGCCTCAACCTGTACATCCATGCTCATGAGTCTCCACCTCCCGTTACTACAATCACAATGCAGTTATGCAGTTATAATACTGACATTACACAAGGTTGCTGTAACAATGTTGTATGTTTACTAGCACTACTTGTTAACCTGCAAGTTTGTCTGTCACTACAATAGGGGAGATCCATCAATTTGTCGCTGTATTTCCCTCTCCCTTCCATCCCCTTACAGTGCACTAACACACATGTACCACTGATTTCTCACACATTCTGATCATGTTTACACATTTTTAATAGAGGTTATTTTAAAATCTATTTCTGTTTTTGTTTTGTTTTTTTTTGTGAAACAGATGTGCTTGTACTAAGAAAAAATATGCTTGAAGGAATATCATTGCCCAGCGCCCACCAATAAAGCAGTGAGATTTCTTCTTATCAGCCAGTGAGCAGCCAGTCCTTAAGGAACAGGTGTACACAGACATAAACTCCTTGTTTCTATCAAAATAAATTGTTTTAAACTTTTTCATGCAAAGAATTGTTTTGACAAGTTTAAACAGTGATCTTTCGAATTTTTAGAGTTTACTGTCCATTTAGCCCAGTAATCATCTTAAGCTGTAGAAAACTCTGCATTACAGCCTAGTTCTCCATGTTCTGACACTGGCTACATCTAATTCCTCAGTTTCAAACCCTGAGCCTGTTTGCATATACTTTTGATGAGTTTGATCCTATCCTATCGTATTATTATATAGCTTTATTGCTTAGATTTCTCTTCTATTGTTTATGTTCACACAACTGTTTTCTCACTTCCTGGTGCCCTCTAACTTCCAGGTTTCATTGTCAAACTCTAGCTAAGGTGCTGTCTTCTGTACCATTCTTAGTTCTAGATGTAGCTGAGCTAGTGGCAGCCTGTACAGAAGTGCCTGATTCTGCACAGGAATCTTTGTTCATTTAGATTCACAATAGTTCTCAGTTTTAAATCCAGCTCTTTAAAGGGACAGGAAACCCACTATTTTTTATTTCATGATTCAGATAAAGCAAATAATTTTAAACAATTTTCCAGTTTACTTCTATTATCAAATGTGCTTTATTTTCGTGGTATCCTTTGTTGAAGGAGCAGCAATTACCTAATGGGAGCTAGATAAACACAATTGGTGAGCCAGTGACAAGAGGCATATATGTGTTTCCACCAATCTCCATTTAGCTTCCAGTAGTACATTGCTGATGCTACCTAGGTATGTTTTTCAAAAAAAGGATTCTAAGAGAACAGAGATAATTAGATAATAGAAGTAAAATGGAAAGTTGTTTAAAATTATATGCTCTATCTGAATAATGAAAGTTTATTTCTAAGTTTACTGTCCCTTTAAATCCTACCCTATTACAGCCAGCTGATTTTGGTTCTAAACTGCACGCTTCTTATTGTTGCTAAGTAGTAATTCTTACAACTAGACACTCTCTGCTGTATTTATTGTCAGACCAATAGCTAGTTCCTGTGGTTCTCTGACTTTATGTGCTTAGTATAAGAAATCTTAAAGAGATCTTTTGTTAATAAATTTAATTTACAAACACATTTGTTCTGCACGTTTTTCCCATTTTCTGAAACCTGAAAGAAAAAGTAGAATAAAAATGAACTATTCAGTATTCAGAAATAACAGTTTTATACAATGATAATGTCTGTAGGAATAATAAAAAAAAATGCATGCAGGAGAATCTGGCCACCTTATCACCAAGGATGGTGCACTGTAGAATGTAACATTTGTGGGTGCTAACAAAGGTGATGCCAATGCTGAATATCAAAGATGCAAGTTGGCAAACCAAAGATTCAATTATCTATCCTTAACTTTAATTTTAAATCCCCCTTTTCCCTGCTTAACCTCTATATTTGTCCTTAGGCATTGAAAAAAAGACACTGACTTGCAAGTTTAGAGCAACAGGCATATTCAAGGTATATAAGTGATAGACTAATAAAAAAAGGTACCTACATTAACCAGCCTCCCATCCAAAAGAAAAATTGCTAACCAATAAAAAAATCCTCTTTGCACTGAGTATGTTCATACTGCTTCTTATAAAAGAGAATATATTTAGCAAATTAATTATTTTTGTGTATTTTAAAAATATAAATTAAATAAAATAACAATGCTATTCCACCTATGCCTCACATACGGCTAGATTTGGAGTTTTGTCGGTAACGACCCGAAAAACTAACGCCGGCTTTTTTCTGGCCGCACTATAAAAATAACTCTGGTATTGAGAGTCCACATAAAGGCTGCGTTAGGCTCCAAAAAAGGAGCGTAGAGCATTTTTAACGCAGCTTCAACTCTCGATACCAGAGTTGCTTACGGACGCGGCCAGCCTCAAAAACGTGCTCGTGCACGATTCCCCCATAGGAAACAATGGGGCTGTTTGAGCTGAAAAAAAACCTAACACCTGCAAAAAAGCAGCGTTCAGCTCCTAACGCAGCCCCATTGTTTGCTATGCGGTAACCCTTCCTACGTCTGCACTTAACACTCTAACATGTACCCCGAGTCTAAACACCCCTAACCTTACACTTATTAACCCCTAATCTGCCGCCCCCGCTATCGCTGACCCCTGCATATTATTATTAACCCCTAATCTTCCGCTCCGTAAACCGCCGCTACTTACATTATCCCTATGTACCCCTAATCTGGTTCCCTAACATCGCCAACCCCTATATTATATTTATTAACCCCTAATCTGCCCCCCACAACGTCGCCTCCACCTGCCTACACTTATTAACCCCTAATCTGCCGAGCGGACCTGAGCGCTACTATAATAAAGTTATTAACCCCTAATCCGCCTCACTAACCCTATAATAAATAGTATTAACCCCTAATCTGCCCTCCCTAACATCGCCGACACCTAACTTCAATTATTAACCCCTAATCTGCCGACCGAAGCTCACCGCTATTCTAATAAATGTATTAACCCCTAAAGCTAAGTCTAACCCTAACACTAACACCCCCCTAACTTAAATATAATTTTAATCTAACGAAATTAATTATCTCTTATTAAAAAAAGTATTCCTATTTAAATCTAAATACTTACCTGTAAAATAAATCCTAAAATAGCTAAAATATAAATTATAATTATATTATAGCTATTTTAGGATTAATATTTATTTTACAGGTAACTTTGTATTTATTTTAGCCAGGTACAATAGCTATTAAATAGTTAAGAACTATTTAATAGCTAAAATAGTTAAAATAATTACAAATTTACCTGTAAAAGAAATCCTAACCTAAGTTACAATTAAAACTAACACTATACTATCAATAAATTAATTAAATAAACTACCTACAATTACCTACAATTAACCTAACACTACACTATCAATAAATTAATTAAATACAATTCCTACAAATAAATACAATTAAATAAACTTGCTAAAGTACAAAAAAAAAAAAAGAACTAAGTTACAAAAAATAAAAAAATATTTACAAACATCAGAAAAATATTACAACAATTTTAAAATAATTACACCTACTCTAAGCCCCCTAATAAAATAACAAAGCCCCCCAAAATAACAAAATGCCCTACCCTATTGTAAATAACTAAAGTTCAAAGCTCTTTTACCTTACCAGCCCTGAACAGGGCCCTTTGCGGGGCATGCCCCAAGAAGTTCAGCTCTTTTGCCTTTTAAAGAAAACATACAATACCCAAGCCCCCCAACATTACAACCCACCACCCACATACCCCTAATCTAACCCAAACCCCCCTTAAATAAACCTAACACTAAGCCCCTGAAGATCTTCCTACCTTGTCTTCACCATACCAGGTTCACCGATCCGTCCTGAAGAGCTCCTCCGATGTCCTAATCCAAGCCAAAGCGGGGGGCTGAAGAGGTCCATGATCCGGATGAAGTCTTCATCCAAGCGGGAGCGTCCCTTGAATTCCGATTGGCTGATAGGATTCTATCAGCCAATCGGAATTAAGGTAGGAAAATTCTGATTGGCTAATAGAATCAGCCAATCAGATTCAAGTTCAATCCGATTGGCTGATTCAATCAGCCAATCAGATTGAGCTCGCAATCTATTGGCTGTTCCAATATATTGGATCAGCCAATCGGATTGAACTTGATTCTGATTGGCTGATTCCATCAGCCAATCAGAATATTCCTACCTTAATTCCGATTGGCTGATAGAATCCTATCAGCCAATCGGAATTCGAGGGACGCCATCTTGGATGACGTCCCTTAAAGGAACCGTCATTCGTCGTTAGTCCGTCGGGCCAGCAGGATGTTCCGCGTCGGAGGTCTGCAAGATGGATCCGGAAGAAAGAAGATTGAAGATGCCGTTGATAGAAGACTTCATCCGGATCATGGACCTCTTCAGCTCCCGCTTGGATGAAGACTTCATCCGGATCATGGACCTCTTCAGCCCCCCGCTTGGGCTTGGATTAGGACATCGGAGGAGCTCTTCAGGACGGATCGGTGAACCTGGTATGGTGAAGACAAGGTAGGAAGATCTTCAGGGGCTTAGTGTTAGGTTTATTTAAGGGGGGTTTGGGTTAGATTAGGGGTATGTGGGTGGTGGGTTGTAATTTGGGGGGGCTTGGGTATTGTATGTTTTTTTTAAAAGGCAAAAGAGCTGAACTTCTTGGGGCATGCCCCGCAAAGGGCCCTGTTCAGGGCTGGTAAGGTAAAAGAGCTTTGAACTTTAGTTATTTACAATAGGGTAGGGCATTTTGTTATTTTGGGGGGCTTTGTTATTTTATTAGGGGGCTTAGAGTAGGTGTAATTAGTTTAAAATTGTTGTAATATTTTTCTGATGTTTGTAAATATTTTTTTATTTTTTGTAACTTAGTTCTTTTTTATTTTTTGTACTTTAGCAAGTTTATTTAATTGTATTTATTTGTAGGAATTGTATTTAATTAATTTATTGATAGTGTAGTGTTAGGTTAATTGTAGGTAGTTTATTTAATTAATTTATTGATAGTGTAGTGTTAGGTTAATTGTAGGTAGTTTATTTAATTAATTTATTGATTGTATAGTGTTAGTTTTAATTGTAACTTAGGTTAGGATTTCTTTTACAGGTAAATTTGTAATTATTTTAACTATTTTAGCTATTAAATAGTTCTTAACTGTTTAATATCTATTGTACCTGGTTAAAATAAATACAAAGTTACCTGTAAAATAAATATTAATCCTAAAATAGCTATAATATAAATATAATTTATATTGTAGCTATATTAGGATTTATTTTACAGGTAAGTATTTAGCTTTAAATAGGAATAATTTATTTAATAAGAGTTAATTTATTTCGTTAGATTGAAATTATATTTAACTTAGGGGGGTGTTAGTGTTAGGGTTAGACTTAGCTTTAGGGGTTAATACATTTATTAGAATAGCGGTGAGCTCCGGTCGGCAGATTAAGGGTTAATAATTGAAGTTAGGTGTCGGCGATGTTAGGGAGGGCAGATTAGGGGTTAATACTATTTATTATAGGGTTAGTGAGGCGGATTAGGGGTTAATAAGTGTAGGCATGTGGAGGCGACGTTGAGGGGGGCAGATTAGGGGTTAATAAATATAATACAGGGGTCGGCGGTGTTAGGGGCAGCAGATTAGGGGTACATAAGGATAACGTAGGTGGCGGCGCTTTGCGGTCGGCAGATTAGGGGTTAATAAGTGTAGGTAGGTGGAGGCGACGTTGTGGGGGGCAGGTTAGGGGTTAATAAATATAATACAGGGGTCGGCGGTGTTAGGGGCAGCAGATTAGGGGTACATAAGGATAACGTAGGTGGCGGTCAGCAGATTAGGGGTTAAAAAAATTATTCGAGTGTCGGCGATGTGGGGGGACCTCGGTTTAGGGGTACATAGGTAGTTTATGGGTGTTAGTGTACTTTAGAGCACAGTAGTTAAGAGCTTTATAAACCGGCGTTAGCCCAGAAAGCTCTTAACTACTGACTTTTTTCCTGCGGCTGGAGTTTTGTCGTTAGATGTCTAACGCTCACTTCAGAAACGACTCTAAATACCGGAGTTAGAAAAATCCCATTGAAAAGATAGGATACGCAATTAACGTAAGGGGATCTGCGGTATGGAAAAGTCGCGGCTGAAAAGTGAGCGTTAGACCCTATTTTGAGTGACTCCAAATACCAGCGGTAGCCTAAAACCAGCGTTAGGAGCCTCTAACGCTGGTTTTCACGGCTAACGCCAAACTCTAAATCTAGGCCATAGATCTTCCAGTCTTTCAAGCAAAATCTTAACTGGTCTTTCTTAAAGGATTATAAATCTCTCCCAAAAGTCTTATAAACAAAACATATAAATTGATTTAGCAATGTAAGATAAATAAAGCTAATTTATGTTTTCAGAAAACAAGGCTTGCTTTGTTAGAAATTAAATTATTTTATTTGCAGATTGACATCACCTAAGACAGCCCAAAAAAAAGGCTGTCCAACCACAATAAATGTATCCAATCATTTTTGGAAATTATGAATACTATAATTTGCTGTTTTTAGCTCTCAAGCGCATGCACAGTACTATAAGAAGATGATTGCATGCGCACCAGACTCCCTATAGAATTTCATTCCAGCCCTTATTACTGGCTTTGTGCATGCGTACTTATAATTATCCATCTGCTGCGATCTGTACTCTTGCAGGCAGTGCTTTCACTCAATAACAATGCGCTGTGTTAGAATTTTTGTCTGCAATATGTCACAGTGTGATTTATTGTTGTCTGAACTTTCAGAATCCAGCAATGAGAATTTATTTTGATCCTTTGCAGTCGCCTTAGTACTGAAAATTACGTCACAAGTTGAACACACACACATGCACATCAGCAAGTACTTGGAACCCGGCAGCTACACAGGTAGACTTCCATGATAGAACTCGCATAATGAGTCCCACGGGGTTATGGAAACATTTGATATATGTTCAGGTAACCAAGGGGAAACCTAAAGGTGGCACATTAGCAAAAACAGTGCAACAGTGTGCAAATACAGTGAAAAAGTGACAATCGTGAATGTCAGTCGTGAATAGCAATACATATACATTAAAACAAACATTTAATGTAAAAAATAGTAATTAATAATAGATAAAGAATGTGAGTATATGTATGTCTATGTTGTTATTAGTGGAAGTCCACACAATTAAACAAAACCTGTGTAGAGGGAAGTTCCAAAGCGCAGTAACAAAATCAAAGTTCCGGTAGTAGTCTCTCTGTGCTAGCGTTGTGGAGTGATTACCCTGTGTTGATGTAATGGTGTTTCCAGAAAGTGAGGTTGACAAACGGATAGTCCAGTGTTGCTGCTAAACACAATGATGAGGCTTGCTCCACTTGGGTAACAAGATGAGATCAAACACCACTAGAAATTTGAAGACAGAGAAGGGGCGCCTTACAGTGAATTCCGTTACAAATAATGAAAAACACAAAGTATAAAAAACTACTCACAATGGTAGTGGCACTTGTATGGAACAAAGTGCTAAGTAGGCAGGCTAACACTTGCAGTGGTTAGCTCACTGGTCACCCTTGTAACAACGAGGGATTTCTATGTGGGAGCTTCGCAGTAAGTCCTGGATCCAGCAACAGCTGCACAATATTCGCTCAATAGCACTGCGCTGTGTGAGAATTTTTGACTGCAATATGTTACAGTGTGATTTATTGTTGTCTGGACTTTCAGAATCCTGCAATGAGAATTTATTTTGATCCTTTGCAGCCGCCATAGTACTGAGAGTGATGTCACAAGCTGAACACATACACATGCACATCAGCAAGGTAGACTTCCGTGATAGGACTCGCATAATGAGTCCCACGGTGGGTATGGCTAAATTTGATTTTATTTACAAATTCTGTGAAAGCGAAAGAGGTTTATTAAACATACATATTTGATGAAATCTATGCTTTGCATTGAAATTTAATTTAAAGACAACATTGTTTTTGATTTTCATATCCCTTTAAATATCTTCATGAGCTCCAATAATAAAAGAAAATGGTATCAAGCTGTTTATCTGTAGAAATTACTACTGACTCTCTCTGGTTGGAACAAACACTATTTTTATTTAGTTTGGCTTGGAGTGATGAGGGATTTAAAAAGATTGTGGAATCGATTTTTTTTTCATTATGCCCTATGTCTTTTCCCGTCTTGTGGAGAAGTGGTCTTAACCAACAACTCTTCTGGGACATCCTGGCAGACCACAGTTATTGGACAGAGTCTTCTAGCTCACTTCACTGTAGAGAGTAGATGGCAGGTTTTCAATAAATCCAACTATCTGCTGAATTGGCAACTTTATCTGAGAAGTTCTGTAGAATTAACCAAGACTATCCTAAATGCACAAAACACACAATTAAATGCAGTCAAAAATGGCTGTAATTGTTAACAAAATCATACTCTTAACGAGAGAAATGGAATGTAAATGTAGTGCTAATTTAATTACACTTTGGCACTGCAAGAAACTAATGTAAATATTCCAGTGAGCAAACCTAAGACACTTTAAGTAATTACTTAAAGGCTTCCTATCAAAAAAAACCTTTTTATTAAATGCCTTTTAACATTAGCACTTTCCTCCTGACAAATTAAATGAAATTTCATTACTCTCCCTGGCTTAATGGCAACAGATTGTCTATTTCTAGCACCAGTTAACCCTATATTGATGTTTCTACTCAAAGAGATGCAATTATCACGTTCTGTGGGAATATATAGTACGCTAATATGTTGCAACACACACAAAAAATAACATATGATGAATACTCCAATCAAAATCATAACTCTATTCGCTTACAAATATCACTTTGTTTTATGCTCTCAAAAGAGGGTCTTTTATAAAAGGATAATATTATTAAAGATGGCAAGTTGCAGTATTTTTTATTTTTTTATTTTTTAAGAACATAAAGTTGCAAAAATATAAATTTACCTTATATTTACAAAGATAATTAGCCTTTTCACTATTTTTATTGAAATATTTTTCTATGTTATAAAAATCAGTTATTTGGCAGAGGAAGCTGTCTGTTTTATTTTGTATTCTTCCAAATCCTATTATATATGAAAACAACACAGTTCTCATAGATTCCATTAGGTGAATGCAATTATGGAGTTAGGAATCTAAATCAATTTAAGTCATCACCTTCAGCTGCTGAAATGACCTTTTGTAATGCATTTTATTTTACAGTGTGAATTTTGCTACAGATTGTCACAGTTACATATATTAAACTGCATGATGTTTTTGGGCACTTTGTTTCACCTCTATAAAAGAACAGTGCATGGACTTATATAATGTGCACAATTCACAGTTGAGCCACCTGGTGCCAATGTAAGTCATGATTCTATTCTTATATTTAACATTGAAATGTAAAAAAAACTATGTTAACTATTTCAAATAAAATATATACAGAGAGAGAAGCGCTCTACCAGGAATTAACAACAGCTCTGTAGCTGAGTCATCTCCTAGGAGCAGCCTCTTTTAGCCCAATTGTGCTTTTTACAAAGATTAATTTTCCTGTAAGTATATGAGCCTGATCCTGCCTAACAAGGTCAGTCCATCCGGAAATACCAGGCAATTCTCCTCTGAGCAAGGAACTTGGAAACCCCAGAATTGTTCTTCTTTTTGTAACCCTAACCCGTATTCCAATGTCTAGCCCTCTTACCAATTTTATTACCTATAGCAAGGCAAGATGATCACAATGGCTGAATTGTTAGGAGAGGTCTGATGTATAAAATGTTGCTCTTATGGTTTAACTTTTAATAAGAATCCTCATGAACACAAAATTGGACTGGATTTAAAAAACAAAAATAAAACAAAAATAAAAACAAAAACACAGAGGTAAATTTAAGAAGGAATAGACAGACAAGATCCCTCATACAATTACCACTGGGGATGCAGCATTGGCTAGCAAAATTTAAGATTGCACAAGAGCAATCTTGCAATCCTGCAACCTGCTCTTCCTCGATTGGTTGTCAATCATCCCTACCTGATCAGTCCTGGGTAATTTTAATTCATCTACTTTCAGGCAGCAAATAGTTTAGGAAGCGTCGCTCTTATGAATGCTGCTTTTTAACTGTGGTTGCAGATTTGCATGTGTAATCCTGAATTGCAGGGGCTCTGAACCTGCAAATACAGTTTTATAAATGAGTTCCACAAAAGGAAGCAATAGAAACAAAACAAATAAATTTATTTTATATTTCTAAAGCCATTTTGAGTTTATCCACCACAATCTTGTATTGTCTGTTACTAAGTTTATGCCCATGCTTATATTACTTTGCCAAGTTTTGCATAAAATCATGCAAACAATGGATTTCAGGAGAACATCCTATATATTATAGTAAGTCCTCTAAAGCTCTCCTAAGTGACTATGGGCAAGATAACGAGTCACGCGGTATGTGTTTTACGCGTGCGATATGGTCTTTTCGCAAGATATTTTCATTGCTCTGATATTACAAGTCTTGAAAAATCACTATTGTGCACGCATTTTATGCAACAATCCTTTCTGCGCTCTAATAGAGCTATAGTTAAATGTTTTCCGCAACAAAAAATTTTCACGAAACAGTTCAAAAATACATTACAGAGTACAGTTACACTCATATTAACACTGTCTAATAAACATTATTTAAAAAAAATATATATTTCACAGAAAGTTATAATGGCTCAAATATAGGAGAGGTGTTATAAAAAAAAGACACAGGTATTTTACAATGACATACATAGAGAAACATGGATTTATATGTATAGATATTTGTCTAACTATGGAAATAATGAAAATATTTCACATTACAATCTTATGCACATTAAACAATATCTCAGATGGATTCAAAGAGCTATTCACATATAGATCTTAAGATATCTAGACATATACCGGTATATATATATATATATATATATATATATATATATATATATATATATATATATTCATATTCAGTGACGTGTGGTGAGGTCAGAGGCTGGTGAGGCAATGGCTATGTTATGACAGAGAAACACATATATGGACCCAATAGAGGTAGCTTAAATTTACAGTTAAATTGGCAGGCTGCACAATGTCGATTAGCATTCTTTGCCACACACATATACAGGTAAGAAACTAATTCAATTTCCGTTATATAGGCAAATGCAGTTCCACTATTTATACTCATTTAACACAAATGAAAAAATATAGTGCATTGTCTTACCTTCCCAGGAGCAGAACTTATTTCACTTTCTGTGATGAGACTGAAAATATTTCTGCAGGTCACTTTAAAATTAAATTATGTCGTAAAATGATGCAGTTAAACTAAAGCCTTGTTGCTCAACCAAGGTCCTCAAGTACCCCAAACAGGGCAGGTTTTCATTATAGCTGAACCTGTGCACAGATCAAATAATCAGCTGATTGGTGAGAGCAAGTTAGTAACCATGGTGTTACTGATCAGCTGATTATTTCACCTGTGCACCAGTTCTGCTATAATGAAAACTGGCTTGTTGGCAGTACTTGAGGACTGCAGTTGTGAAACACTGCACTAAAGCACCAGCTCATCTGCAATGTGATTACCTGCATAATAAAGCACACGGCTCACTGGCACACACACATTATGCTCACTGACACACACACACTACATGCACACACACATTCTGCTCACTGATATACACACTACATGCACACACACACACACACTACATGCACACACACATTATGCTCACTGACACACACACACACTACATGAACACAGATTCTGCTCACTGACACACACACACTACATGCACACACACATTCTGCTCACTGACACACACAGTACATGTACACATACATTCTGCTCACTGACACACACACACACACACACTACATGCACACGCACATTCTGCTCACTGACGCATACACTACATGAACATACACATACTGCTCACTGACACACACACTACATGCACACACACACCACACTACATGCACACACACATTCTGTTTACTGACACACACATACACTACATGCACACACACACACATTCTGCTCACTGACATACACACACTACATGCATACACATATTCTGTTCGCTGACACACGCACACACCACATGCGCACATACATTCTGCTCACTGACCCACACACACTATATGCACACACAAATTCTGTTCACTGATACACACAAACTACATGAACACATATATTCTGCTCACACACACAAACTACATATACTCACACATTCTGCTCACTTACATAAACTACATACACTCACAGATTCTGCTTACTCACACAAACTACATACACTCACAGATTCTGCTTACTCACACACACTACATGCAAACACAGATTCTGCTCAATCAACACACACTACATGCAAACTCAGATTCTGCTCAGTCACACACACTACATGCACACACACACACTGCTCACTCACACAAATTTCATACGCTCACAGATTCTGCTCACTCACACAAACTACATACACTCACAGATTTTGCTTACCCACACACTACATGCACACACAGATTCTGCTCACTCACACACACTACATGCACACACACATACTGCTCACTCACAGAGTCTGAAAACACATTCATGGGCAGAGGAGAAAAAATAATAACTAGGAAAACAGGATATTAACATAAGATAAAAAGAAAAAAAAGTAGAACTAGGCATGTTAAAGTTAACATATTAGTAAGCAATAACAAGCAACCAGTGCAGCAGCATAGCTAAAATTATTTATACTATCAGGTCAAAATTCACCCTGGCCCTGAATATAATATTGGTGCATTATTTAAGGAATACCTGGCAGAGTATAAAAAAAAACAATTGCCATTACCTCCTGCAAATGACTGCAGTGTTAGCTAAAGGGGTATTATAATTATCAGGTATTTGTTTAGCGCTAACAGATTCTGCAGCTCTATAAGCATAGGCGGAAAACAAGATAACATTTACAGGGATCAAATGGGTAGAGGACCCTGCCAAGAGTTGCACTGTTGTAGTCGGTTCTTATAAAGGTGATCTACAAACAGCTGGGCTCATAGGCTTACATTCAAAGGGGTTCAAGGGGAAAGCAAGGCCGTTAGCGTAAGTTTAGCGTAAGAGTGTCTTGTGGAGCGAGGCAGGGAATTCCACAAGATGGGAGCCAGTCTGGAGAAGTCCTGTAAACCTGAATGTGAGGAAGTAACAAGAGAGAAGGAGAGTAGGAGATCGTGAGCAGAGCAAAGGGGATGGGAGAGAAAGTATCTGGAGACAAGGTCTGAAATGTAGCGGGGAGTAGTGCAGTTGAGGGCTTTGTATGTCAGAGTGAGGATTTTGGGGCAGATTTATCAAGCTCTGTATGGAGCTTGATGCCCCGGTTTCCGTGCACCGGAAACAGTAGTTATGAAAGAGCGGTCTAAAGAGACTACATCATATCATGTTCGCTCGCACTATGATAAATCTACCCCATAGTGCTTAATCCTGGAGGCAAGAGGAAGCCAGTGAAGGGATTTACGGAGAGGTGCAGCAGGTGAAGAGCAATGTGTAAGGAAGATGAGCCTGGCAGAGGCATTCATTATGGATTGTAAAGGAGCTAGGCGGCAACTAGGGAGACCAGAGAGGATGAAGTTGCAATAGTCGAGGAGGGAAAGGATGAGAGAGTGGATTCAAATCTTAGTTGTGTCTTGTGTAAGGAAATGTCTAATTTTAGAGATGTTTTTAAGGTGGAAATGGCAGGCTTTAGCCAAGGACTGAATGTGAGGATTGAAAGAAAGGTCTGAGTCGTGTGACCCCAAGACATCAGGCATGCGGAGCAGGGGTAATGATGGAATTATCGGCAGTTATAGAAAATTGGGGGGTGGAGATTTTGGAGGAAGGTGGAAAAATAAGGAGTTCGGTTTTGGAGAGATTTAGCTTAAGGTAGTGAGAGGACATCCAAGATGAGATATGAGAAAGACATCTAGTGACACTGGGTAAACACTTTTGAAGTAATAACACACAAAAAAAACCTGAAACTGAATATTTATATGAAGGAGATTAATCTACACAACTACCTAACGTATGTATATTTCACATCAGAAGAAGAACTAGATTTACTACAAGTGAACTCCACTTGAGGATAATGTTCATTCAAAAACTATGCAGCACAATGCAGAATCCAGGAAAGATTCTCAATATGATAATTAAAAAAAAAAGGAAAATGGAAATTATACCTCACCAGTTTACTGCCAGCACAGATTTCATCTCCATCTTGTCAGCAATAAAAATAGTGTGATTTTACTGCTCCATAGTGAGAGATGGATAAAAGACATGACAGTCAGTGTCTTATAGGATGACAGTTATTTTTACTTACCTGTACTGTTGCATTTGTGATGTTCAAGGCAGCAGCCAGTCACCAGTGACAGACTGTAGTAGGTAGTAGTACGGTAGAGGAGCGAGTGGTGGTAGACTTCAGGTCAGGGCAGCAGCTGTCCTCCTCTCCAAAAAACAGGCTCTGACACCGGCATCAAGGGATCGCTGTTTTGCATGCACACTGCACAGGGAGAGCCAAACATTGATGGTGTTCTATCGAGAACTCCAATACATTGAAAACTCCAATCTGACATCACTTCCGGTGATTCCATACATCTTATTGGTCCGTGTCTCAGTGAGTGACAGGATTCACAACCAATCAGATGGGCACTGTAATCGCCTATCTTCACTATCTATTTTGCCTCCGCTTGGGGGTTCAAGGGGGGTGAAGCCCCCCTTGTAAACCTTATTCCCCCAAGGTTTACTTGGGGTGTATGCCAGAGGATCAGAGATCCACCCCCAAGACAGGCAAAAACAGATAGTTAAAATAGAAGAGTCACCGGAAGTGACGTCAGATTGGAGTTTTCGAGAAATGGGAGTTCTCAACAGAACACCGGTCTAGTTATCCTGGTGCTGTCAATCACCAGGAAAACATACATGACCGGCGCTCATTGGCTCCCCTGCAAACTAAGAGGCTGCATAAGAGATGTGCCTCACCTGCCTCCTATGACTGCACGTCCTGTCTACATAACTCGCTATAAATATATGAATATATAGATATATCGGTCCAAAAATCATCATATATATAGAGAAATATTTATTTAGAAATACATAACACATATTCAGTTAATAAAACATTCTTTCAATATAAAATATTCGTATTTTCATGTACACTTTTCGAGAGGAATAAGTCATGGACTTTGCGCAACAGATTTTTTTATTTTTTATTTTATATTTGTCTTCTCCATTGACTTCTATGGGGGTAGACATGGACGTGCATGCAATCTGGCTTATGGATTACGCTGGTTTTCGCGCACAAAATAAGTTATTTTGAAAGTTTAATACCTGCGCAATCCCAAATGCGCCAAAAAATTAACATGGAGTGTTTTAGCAATTGTGAAAATCAGATTTGCTATGTGACTTGCAATCTTGCCCTGAATTTTTAATTGTAGACTGCAACAAGAAAAAAAACAAGTTTGGAATGAATCAGGTAGGGATTCTATTCTTTCAGCTTCTAAAAGGCTACATGATGAATATATAGTTCAAAAGTAGACAACAAGCTCATTGACATACCTCAGGACATATCCTACATAAAATGTTAAACAAAAAAGGTTGGCTTGTCATATAGGCTATAGAAGTTGATAGCAGGACTCTTAAAGAGATATATGCATAATATATCTCAGCCGTTAGTAACTATATAGAAAAAACAAAAGTAATGCTTTAAAAGAATTTAAAATAGCAAATGTGTTACCACAAGTTTTTACAAATCAAGAGCAGTTCAGACATATACCACTTGACAATCTTGGGGTAATGAATGTTCCAGAGATCCTTGTGACAAATAAGGAAACATTGAAGAAAGAGAACAAAAATCCAGCGAGCCACTTAGGAAAAAATGTGGTAAGTTTAATAGATAAAAAAGAACACATACAAAAATACACTCAAAGAACTGTGGGGTTAAAAGAAAAAGAGTTAAAAAGATATGCCATTACTCCACAGTTTAGCCAGTAGGTCTTACGCGTTTCGGCTGGTAGATAGCCTTATTCATAGACCATAATGGGCATCCGGTTTACACCCTTAAATAGTCTGGTCAAATCAAAGCATAAGGGTGCACAGCTGTGGAGTAATGCATACTTCATTCAAATAGGTATGGCATATTGTTAAGAATATTTTTACATCTGACTTCCAATCGTGAACTTAGACATTTGACTAATATGATATAGCAGTTAAAATGGACATTTATCTACTATTTCCTTCAAGTGGATGAAAAACACTTGAAACATGTCAAAGAGCTTACACTGTGCAGAATATTGCAGGGTCAGGTAAATTTCACCATATTTTTGGGGGCTTTCTTTAGATAACCTGACAGTGCAGATATCATGCACCACCGATAAGGATGAGAACAACCTAAGGAATGAGAGCAGCCAATAATAACATGGTCCGTGGTGTCCAGTGATGGTATACCTGGGGGGGAGTTCCTGTGATACACATGTTTTTTTTTTCCCAGTCTTGGGGCCCAGTGCTCTAATGCAGGTGGAATTGTTTTTTCCATGGTTACCATAATGATGTTGTGTCTGGGGGACCAGGTGCTGTGTTAAAGAATATAATGATCCCACAAGTTTGTGAAAGCCCACCCCAGATATATCGCTGTAAGCATACCAGCAGATTAGACCTGAGCACATTAGCATAGAGAGTGGTGTACCAGTTAAAGTCAATTCACTGGGTCCCAACAGTAGCCAGACTGAGCCTCTTTCATCATATTTTCAAACTCCAGGTACAACGAATTCAGAGAGCATGACTGTATGATCCCTACCACTATACAAGTGTCTGTGCAGTTAATTGCTCCTTTCTGTCCATTGCTGTGCCTCACAAACTTGAGAATGGCCTGACAAATATGTTTTTTTATGAAATGATCAGTTCTAATATTTAGCTACTAGTAACTTGCAAATACTAGTCATTTTTACTGACTGTTGCCTAAAAGTTCTACTTGCACAACAAAATACTATAGATGTAAGGCAGCCAAGAGCTTAACAGGATAGATAGGCTCTATAAATGAAAAAAATAAATTATATATATATATATATATATATATATATATATATATATATATATATATATATATATATATACAGTATATACACCCTATGTATGTATGCATATATGGAGCATATACAGAAAGTAAGCCAACAGGCCAGCAGTAGTTGTACAATCCAGCTGTTCAACTACCACTGTGATTGGCTCAGCAGTTGTAGCCATTTAGGACTAGCAGTTCATTGAGCGTCCTGAGGGCTAGATTAAAGATATATTGAAATTCTGTTTTATATTCCTTAAAGGGACATTCAAATAATTTAAATGAGGCTGTTTTAAAATAAATAAGTAAAATTAAAATAGAGCTGCAGGAGCTTATCCATACACTTCTTATTTGTTCCAAAATCTAGACAGCTATTACCTTTTCCATGCAAATGGAATTAGTGATTAAGGGCCAAATTACAAGTGGAGCAGTATTTACTATAGTGCTAATTGTGATAAAAGTAAAATTTTAACCCGCGTAAAAATGTATTGTGGTGGCGCTAACCCGAAGCGTGCAAGCAGGTTACATCTAGTGTAGTTAGGCTGCCGCACAAAAGATCACCTCTTCCGCCATAGAAGTCAATGGAGAAAAAAAACTAACACCCGACTCACGTGCTAACCCGAACTCATATTCTCATACGTGCTAACCCGCCATAAAAATATGAACATGTCACATTCCAATGTGAACAGAATATGTTCCAATATATATGATGGTATTTTGGTACAATATATATTTATACCTATAAAACTTTATTAAAAATGAATATTTCAGAAATATGCTTTTTACATGTTTTCAACTACGTAATTGCAAAGGTTTCAATGCACTTATATATTTGTACATATGTATTTATGTGTTTATATGTGTATATATGTCTGTAAATAAATAGATGAATAATTATGTATACATATATATTTAGTCATGTATATGTATGTATCTCTATGTTAAAGCCATTGCCTGCCTTTTTTTTTCTTACACCTGACATCTCATATCTTTGAACCCTTATAACTTTTTTGTGCAATTTTTTTTTTTTATAATTTGTACTTTGTAATGTATTTTATGTGTTTTGTGCAACTTTTTAATCCCGCAAAACAGTTAACCACAGTTCTGAGAGCGCAGTAATGATTCTAGCGTAAATCACGATTGCGCTCAACTTGTAACATGAGCTCAATTTAACCGGCGCGCGAAGGATTGTGAAAATCCTTGCGGAAGCGTAATCTTGTAATCTAGCCCTTAATGTGCACAATAAACATATATTTTTTTTTACAATCAATGCCCCTTTAATTAAACTGGCTAATGAAATGTTGAATTTAATGACCCTTTAAGTAAATTTTTCTATAACACGATTGGCAGATTCTTTCATTTAAAATGCATCTATTTAGCCATATAATGAAATAAAGGAAACATGCTAATACAGCTTTCAGTTTGCAAACACTTTTCAAGTTGGTTATTGGCTAATAGAGACAACCCCCACATACAAAATTGGTTAATTTAGCACTGTTAATAAAACAAAGTGCATCATCCTTAGATGAAACAAAGAAAAATTTCGAGTATCATGGCCCTTTATTCACAAAAATCAAATATTCTTCTTAGGTAAAGGCTCATTTTGAAAAGTGCAAGAGAAAGAACGTAACATTACATTTAAAATAGCATTTTTGAGAATATTTAATGCCAAATGGACAAAAGTTCCCACTGAATAGGACAGTCTGGGAATACAGTAATGTGTCATAAAGTGCAAAAAGTCAGGCTAGTAAATTGCCAGAAAGCTCTGTAAGCCTCGAGAACCCCTGAATCCAGCTCCAAAGTCTCAGAGGATGTGAGTCTCAAGGTTACTGCTGGGCGTTCAAGGGTAGGGCCAAGTGTAATCGGCACTTAGATCATAGATTAATCTTATTTGCCGTCTATTAGGTCTGATTCCTGCTTCCCTCTCTCCCTCCCTAAAGCCAGGATTATTGTGCTAGTTTAAGATAATGGATTCTAAGAGGAAAAAAAGGTCGCAGAGGCACTGAGATTTGGAAACCTAAGATAATATGATTAATCTAAAAGCTTCTTTCTAAAAAGAAGGGTCACACTTTCATATGGTTAATTGAGTGCAAAGGAAAAATGGGGGAGGCAGAAATGTAAAAAGCAAAAAAAAAAAAAAAGTGTGAAGAGCTGGTGACAGAGTGAAGTATTAGGAAGGGATGGTGAGAGAGACGTCTCGTGGATGCTATTGATTAAATAGCTTTGGAACGTTTAGCTATTTCCAAAATTGGTTCTACAGCTGAGAAGAATGGTGCTGATCTAATGACATGTAGTCCGTCAAAGAGATTGTAAAAGCTGTATTACTGCCTAACAATAAATATATGAGTTACAATAAAATGGCAACTCTGTTCTGCTTAATGACCTTTTCAGTCATTTCTTTTAACGTGTTCCATACTTTATCTACGTGATTGTGAGCATTATGTCATGAAGAATAGTTTTGACTAGTAAACATTACTTTTTTAATTCAGATTAATAGTCAGCTAATATTTTTTTGTATGAGGTCTATACAAAGAGTGTTTACATTCACAAATTATGTTACATTATATGAACTCTTTGGAAAACTGATCCATGCAAACACTACTCATTCTGGGCTAGATTACAAGTGGAGTGTTATTTAACGCTCCTGCTTGAGCATTAACTTCTTTAGAAGTAAGCTTTTTTGTGCATGTATTACAAATTGAAAGTAAACTGTTTCCGCTCATGCGCTAACACAACGAACGTAAAAAGCCAAACTTACAATATTGCAAAAAATATATATGTGTACATATGTAATTGTATTTATAGACATATATACACATATTAACACATACATAAATATGTATACATATAAAGACATTTATATAAGTGCATTGGAGCCCTTTGCAGTCAAGTAGATGAAAACATGAAAAATCATATTTATGCAATATTCATATTTAATAAAGTGTTATACTGTGTATTTACACAGTTAACTTAGAGGGGTATACTTTATTTAGGAGGGACAGAAATAATAAAAGGGGTGGAGGAATCTGCATGTATATTAAACCTAACCTTAAACCTACAATAAGGGAAGATATTTCTGATACAGGCGACAAAGTAGAAACCCTGTGGGTGGAAATAAAGAGTGGGGGGGAAAGCGTAAAAAAATATTACTAGGAACATGCTACAAGCCCCCCAACATTAGTGACCTGGTTGAAACTCAACTACTAATACAAATAGGTAAGGCTGCTAATAACAGTGCTGTAATTATGGGAGATTTTAACTACCCTGATATAAACTGGGCCAATGAAACTAGTAATTCAGCTAAGGGGGATACATTTATAAATGTTTTCAGGGATAACTTCTTGTCACAATTAATAGAGGTGCCAACTAGGAGTAAAGCTATATTGGATTTAGTGCTATCAAATAATACAGATATAATATCAAACATAGAAGTCAAAGAACATTTGGGTAACAGTGATCATAACATGGTCACATTTGAAATTTCTTTTCATAAGCAGTGTCTTAAAGGTTTAACCAAGACTTTTAATTTTAAGAAAGCAAAATTCAACAATTTAAGGAAATCTTTAAATAACATAAACTGGGACAAAGTATTCTCTAATAAAAATACAGAGGATAAATGGATAACATTTAAAACTTTGTTAAATAAATATACATATCAACAAATACCATATGGTTATAAAAATAAAAATAAAAAATCCAGGCCAATGTGGCTGAATATAAATGTGTTAAGAGAAATTAGGAAAAAACATAGGGCATTTAAATTATTCAAAGAAAATAATACAGACTCAAAATTCCATATTTATAAGGAATGTAACAAAGCATGAACAAATCAAATTAGCCAAAATTGAAAATGAAAAATTAATTGCAAAGGATTCTAAATCTAACCCTAAAAGGTTATTTAAGTACATAAATAGCAAAAAAACTAACGACTAGATTTAGAGTTTTGCGGCCAAAGGGGTGTGTTAGCTATGCGTGTTTTTTCCCCCCCGCACCTTTTAAACAACGCTGGAATTTAGAGTTCTCTGAAGGGCTGCGTTAGGCTCCAAAAAGGGAGCGTAGAGCATAATTTACCGCCACTTCAACTCTCAATACCAGCATTGCTTACGGACGCGGCCAGCTTCAAAAACGTGCTTGTGCACGATTCCCCCATAGGAAACAATGGGGCAGTTTGAGCTGGAAAAAAACCTAACACCTGAAAAAAAGCAGCGTTCAGCTCCTAACGCAGCCCCATTGTTTCCTATGGGGAAACACTTCCTAAGTCTGCACCTAACACCCTAACATGAACCCAGAGTCTAAATACCCCTAACCTTACACTTATTAACCCCTAATCTGCCGCCCCCGCTATCGCTGACCCCTGCATTTAATTATTAACCCCTAATCTGCCGCTCCGTACACCGCCGCAACCTACATTATAGCTATGTACCCCTAATCTGCTGCCCCTAACATTGCCGACCCCTATATTATATTTATTAACCCCTAATCTGCCCCCCCAACATCGCTGCTACCTACCTACACTTATTAACACCTAATCTGCCGACCGGACCTCGCCGCCACTATAATAAATGTATTAACCCCTAAACCGCCTCACTCCTGCCTCAAAAACCCTATAACTAAGTCTAACCCTAACCCTAACACCCCCCTAAGTTAAATATAATTTAAATCTAACGAAATAAAATAAATCTTATTAAATAAATTAATCCTATTTAAAGCTAAATACTTACCTGTAAAATAAACCCTAATATAGCTACAATATAACGAATAATTATATTGTAGCTATTTTAGGATTTAAACCTAACACTACACTATCAATAAATTAATTAAATAAACTACCTACAATTAAATCAACTAAACTAAATTACAAAAACAAACACTAAATTACAAAAAATAAAAAAAGATTACAAGAATTTTAAATTAATTACACCTACTCCAAGCCCCCTAAAAAAATATCAAAGCCCCCCAAAATAAAAAAATGCCCTACCTATTCTAAAATAAAAAGTTAACAGCTCTTTTACCTTACCAGCCCTTAAAAGGACCTTTTCCGGGGTATGCCCCAAAGTAAACAGCTCTTTTGCATTTTAAAAAAACATACAATACCCCCCCAACATTACAACCCACCACCCACATACCCCTAATCTAACCCAAACCCCCCTTAAAAAACCTAACACTAAGCCCCTGAAGATCTACCTACCTTATCTTCACCACGCCGGGTATCCGTCCAGAAGAGGGTCCGAAGTCTTCATCCTATCCGGCAAGAAGAGGTCCAGAAGAGGCTCCGAAGTCTTCATCCTATCCGGAAAGAAGAGGACATCCGGACCGGTAGACATCTTCATCCAGGCGGCGTCTTCTATCTTCATCCATCCGGCGCAGAGCGGGACCATCTTGAAGCAGCCAACGCGGATCCATCCTCTTCTTCCAGCAACTCCCGACGAATGAAGGTTCCTTTAAGTGACATCATCCAAGATGGCGTCCCTCGAATTCCAATTGGCTGATAGGATTCAGCCAATCGGAATTAAGGTAGGAAAAATCTGATTGGCTGATTGAATCAGCCAATCAGATTCAAGTTCAATCCGATTGGCTGATCCAGTCAGCCAATCAGATTGAGCTTGCATTCTATTGGCTGATCGGAACAATTTACAATTTTGTAATTTTGTAATTTTGTAATTTAGTGGGTTTTTTTTTGTAATTTAGTTTAGTTGATTTAATTGTAGATAATTGCAGGAAGTTTATTTAATTAATTTATTTATTGATAGTGTAGTGTTAGGTTTAATTGTAATTTAGGTTAGGATTTATTTTACAGGTAATTTTGTAATTATTTTAACTAGGTAGCTATTAAATAGTTATTAACTATTTAATAGCTATTGTACCTGGTTAAAATAAATACAAAGTTGCCTGTAAAATAAATATAAATCCTAAAATAGCTACAATATAATTATTTGTTATATTGTAGCTATATTAGGGTTTATTTTACAGGTAAGTGTTTAGCTTTAAATAGGAATACTTTAGTTAATAAGAGTTAATTTATTTCGTTAGATTAAAATTATATTTAATTTAGGGGGGTGTTAGGGTTAGGGTTAGACTTAGCTTTAGGGGTTACTACATTTATTATAGTTGCAGCGAGGTCCGGTTGGCAGATTAGGGGTTAATACTTGAAGTTAGGTGTCGGCAATGTTAGGGAGGGCAGATTAGGGGTTAATAATATTTATTATAGGGTTTTTGAGGCGGGAGTGAGGCGGTTTAGGGGTTAATACATTTATTATAGTGGCAGCGAAGTCCGGTCGGCAGATTAGGGGTTAATAAGTGTAGGTAGGTAGCGGCGACATTGGGGGGGGCAGATTAGGGGTTAATAAATATTATGTAGGTGTCGGCGATGTTAGGGGCAGCAGATTAGGGGTACATAGGGATAATGTAGGTTGCGGCGGTGTGCGGTCGGCATATTAGGGGTTAAAAAATTTAATTATAGTGGAGGCGATGTGGGGGGGGCCTCGGTTTAGGGGTACATAGGTAGTTTATGGGTGTTAGTGTACTTTAGAGCACAGTAGTTAAGAGCTTTATGAACCGGCGTTAGCCCATAAAGCTCTTAACTCTTGACTTTTTTCTGTGGCTGGAGTCTTGTCGTTAGAGTTCTAATGTTCACTTCAGCCAAGACTCTAAATACCAGCATTAGGAAGATCCCATTGAAAAGATAGGATACGCAATTGGCGTAAGGGGATCTGCGGTATGGAAAAGTCGCGGGTGGAAAGTGAGCGTTAGACCCTTTCCTGACTGACTCTAAATACCAGCGGGCAGCCAAAACCAGCATTAGGACCCTTTAACGCTGGTTTGGACGGCTAACGCAAAACTCTAAATCTAGGTGTAAGAAAGACAATATAGGTACATTAAAATGCGGGGAGGGTAGCATGATTAACAGTGACAGGGAGGAGGCTGAGATACTAAACCAATTTTTTTCTTCAGTATACACAAGAGAGGAACCATTGGATGATACTTTGGAACAAAATAGAACATGCCAGCTCATACCATTAATTGGGTTATGCATAGAGGATATCAGGAACAAATTGGATAATATTAAGGTAAATAAAACTCCAGGCCCAGATGGAATACACCCAAGGGTGTTAAGGGAACTTAGCACTGTTATAGACAAACCTCTACTCTTAATTTTTCAAGACTCGTTATCCTCAGGCATGGTACCCAAGGATTGGCGTAAAGCTGATATGGTGCCACTCTTCAAAAAGGGAAGTTTGGGTGATCCAGGAAGCTATAGACCAGTTAGTCTGACATCAATAGTGGGAAAGATATTTGAAGGGATTATAAAGGATTATATAGATGAGCATATTTGTGTAAACAAGATTATGAGTACTAATCAGCATGGTTTTATGAGAAATAGATCATGTCAAACTAATCTAATTAGATTCTATGAGGAAGTAAGTAAAAATATAGATAAAGGGGAATCAGTTGATGTGATATATTTAGATTTTGCAAAGTCGTTTGATACAGTGCCACAAGAGAGATTAATGCACAACATTAAGGGACTGGGAATAGCTGAAAATGTTAGTTTGTGGATAAATAACTGGATAAAAGATAGGGAGCAACGAGTAGTAGTAAATGGATCATACTCAGATTGGACAAAGGTAATCAGTGGAGTACCCCAGGGATCAGTGCTGGGCCCTATTCTTTTTAATATTTTTATAAATGACTTGGAGCTAGGATTAAATAGCGACATCTCTATTTTTGCAGATTATACTAAGTTAAGTAAGGTCATTAGGTCAGAGCAGGATGAACTTTCGTTACAAAGGGACCTGCAAAAATTAGAAGTATGGGCAGGTAAATGGAAAATTAGATTTAATACTGGAAAATGCAAGGTTCTACATTTTGGAAGTAAAAATAAGCAGGCAACGTATTATTTAAATGGGACAAGACTTAGCCAAACACAGGAGGAAAGGGATTTGGGGGTAGTAATAGATAACAAGCTAAAGATGGGTGCACAATGCAGGGCAGCAGCGTCAAAGGCTAATAAGCATTGAGTATGGAGTGCAAAGGCTAATAAGCATTGAGTATGGAGTGCAAAGGCTAATAAGCATTGAGTATGGAGTGCAGTTCTGGGGATCAATCGCAAAAAAAAAAATATTGCAGAACTAGAAAAAGTTCAGAGAAGGGCCACAAAGCTAATAAGGGGATTGGAGAATTTAACCTATGAGGAGAAGCTAGCCAAACTGGGTCTGTTTTCTTTAGAAAAAAGGTGCTTAAGAGGTGACATGATTACTTTATATAAATATATTCAAGGCCCATATACAGAGATGGCAGAAGCTCTGTTTATTCTAAGAAAATTGTTTGTGACAAGAGGTCACAATTTAAGGTTGGAGGAAATGAGATTCAATCTCCTGCAACGGAAACATTTTTTCACTGTAAGAGCAATACAAGTGTGGAACTCATTACCAAAGGAGGTAGTGAATGCCAATACCCTAGATACATTTAAAAATTATTTGGATACATTTCTGTCTATAAACAAAATTCATGGATATGATTGCTAGTATTAAATGGGTCACCTTTTAGTGGGATTATTTAAGCTTAACTGGAGCTTTTTGTATATATTTTAGATTTGCACAGGTTGAACTCGATGGACTTCGATCTTTTTTCAACCTTATCTACTATGTTACTATGTTACTGTAAATATTATACATTCCAATGTTCTGCACATAGCAGAATATGGCCTTTGTATTTTAAAATAGATATTCCTATATATATATATATATATATATATATATATATCTGTATATATGTACCGATATATAATCATGTGTATATATATATATATATGTATTTGTGCAAAAATCTATATTTAAATATCACTTTAAGAATAAATGGAACATATTCTGCTATGTTCAGAACATTGGATTATGAAATATGCAATATTGTTTTCTCATTTTGTGCCTTTAAATAACCGTGATCGTGTTTGCGTGACTTTTTACTTTCAACTCGTAATATGTAATACTCGTAGAAAATTACTAGCAGTTTTAACACTAGAACGCAAGCACAAAATACTGCTCAACTCATAATCTAGCCAATGTTATTCAGAACATAGTCACAAAATATTAATATAATAAAAAAAAAAAATAGGTAGTGAGTATTAATAAAAATATTATATTTAATAGAAAAAATAAAGCAAGATGTCTGTGTCTCTAATATAAAAAAATATCAGCATATATCTTAAAGAACCTCTAAAACATGCATGGCTATACAAACGTTGTGTCCACTGGTGTTTTGTTTAAGTCATATGAAGTCACTGATTGTTCTGTTAAGTGGTGACACATTGTAAAATACAAGGTACACAATCCCTATGTGTTATACTACATTAAAACAATTTGACATCTGGAAAAGTTCATTGGACTTTACAATAATTCACTCAGATACTCATTGCTTCACAGCTTCTGTGCTATCCTCCTGTTTCAGAGAACAAACATTGAAAGCCATAAGAAAATTATAATTTTCCACTGAAACTAAATATAGCAAGAAAGGGATAACCGAGCAATGGGAATTAGATGTCATGTTTAGTTAATTTAGTGAAAATGTGAGATATTTGTCTTAAATCACGAATCTTGGCATCGTCCAGTTACACAGTTTGATATATTTTCCCTTCTGTCATTCGGATTTAATTCTTAAGAAACTAGAAGAAGACAGCAGCTTCTGATAAACGATGCTTATTGTCATGTAGTTGCAGAACAATATACTTATGAAAGCTCAAAACTGGTAAAACTAATCTTAAAGTGTTGTGTGTAAAACTGAAACACTTTCTTAATGACGTGTCAAGTGAATTACCAGAATACAAAGTAAAACGTATGCTAGCTTCGTGTTTACATAAGGATGCAGAACACTTAAAGGGACACTGAACCCAAACTTTTTCTTTCGTGATTCAGATAGAGCATGACATTTTAAGCAACTTTCTAATTTACTCCTATTATCAAATTGTCTTCATTCTCTTGGTATCTTTATTTGAAATGCAAGAATGTAAGTTTAGATGCCGGCCCATTTTTGGTGAACAACCTGGGTTGTTCTTGCTGATTGGTGGATAAATTCATCCACCAATAAAAAAGTGTTATCCAGAGTCTGAACCAAAATAAATGCTTAGATGCCTTCTTTTTCAAATAAAGATAGCAAGAGAACGAAGAAAAATTGATAATAGGAGTAATTTAGAAAGTTGCTTAAAATTGCATGCTCTATCTCAATCATGAAAGAAAAAATTTGGGTTCAGTGTTCTTTTAAATATGCAATTAAAAGCGTATACATATAGAAAACTATTAGGGGCAGTAAATACACCTTGTAATAGATTATCATAGGGCTAGATTATGAGTTTGCGCGTGAGTGATACCGGGATTTTGAGGGTATTTGTGCGCAAGTTAAATTCCACTTGTATTACAAGTTGAAATAATTGCAAACTCAGAGCTCTGGTTAACTGCTATGCAAGACAAAAAAAGTTGCACAAAACATATAAAAAATATATTTAAAAGTTACAGTTACACTCATAATAACACTTTCTGATACAAATTATTAAAAAAAATATTGTATAAAAAGTTAGAATGGCTCAAACATATGAGGTCTCAGGTGTAAGAAAAAAAAAAGACAGGCAAATGCCTTACATAGAGATACATACATATAATACATATATACACATGTCTAAATATGTATATGTATGTATAAATATGTATACATGTGTGTATTTATGTATTTACAGATATATATACACATAAATACATATGTATACAAATATGGACATATATATATATATATATATATATATATATATATATATATATATATATATATATATATATATATATATATATATATATATATATAAAAGTGCATTGGAGCCCTTTGCAGTCAAGTAGATGAAAACATGAAAAATCATATTTATGCAATATTCATTTTTAATAAATGTTTTAACTGTGTTTGTACTGTAAATATTTTACATTCCAATGTTCTGCACATAGGGGAATATGTTCTTTGTATTTTTAAACAGATATTAATATATATATCTATACCTATATATAATAATGTATATATATATATATATATATATATATATATGTGTATGCAAGGATTGATACAGCGCCTATATATCCATTAAAGTATGGGGTATGTACAGGAATATGAATGAAAAAATAAGAGATAAAAAATATATATAAAATGTGAAACAAAGTTCACTGTTTCATTTGGTGAAACCAGAGCATCTATATTGACAAGAGTAAAGTTTCAACAATACTGACATAACTGATGATAATATTAGTCCAGGAAAGCCCCAATGACTGATTGATGAAGTTTATACCAAGACAGAAAAAGTACTCCAAGAGGCCAACCACCAACCCACAGGAAGTGTAAGGGATTTATTCACAACCAGAAACACATCCCTGCATACTCCAGGAGGCTAACGAAAACCTAAAGAGGCATCACATCTGGATACAAGGAGAAGATTCAACCATCTATATATACCCCCAGTGCGGCATACTTACCTCATTAGATTGTGGTAATATCTGGTAAGGGTATTATATACCATCTATTACTGCATATCAACTATAGCTGGAGATATACTACGGATTATATACATTTTAAGGACTCATATGAACTTTGTTTCACATTTTATATATATTTTTTATCTTTTATTTTTTCATTCATATTCCTGTACATACCCCATACTTTAATGGATATATAGGCGCTGTATCAATCCTTGCATACACATTTACACTTACTGTCTGGGGTCATACATCTCAACCAGTACTTGTCCTATATAGCTGCCACTATACCCTACATATTATTGACTAGCGCCTTTTATAGAGTATCACTTGTGTCTACTCAGTATACTGAGTGGACACATTTTACTTGCTCCTCTATATATATATATATATATATATATATATATATATATAGTTATAAATATATAGTTGTGCACAAATCCATCAGATATATATTTAAATATATCTTTAAGAACAATGGATTATGAAATATGCAATATGTTGCACTTTTAAATAACCACTATCATGTTTGTGCTACTTGTGGGTGTTTTTTTAACTTTTCGGGCTCCACTGAAGTCTATGGGGAATGCGATTTTGCATTCATAACTTTTTAAAGTGTATTTGTTACCACAACTTTGGCAAGTCTGTATATAGCTATACCTATATTTAATCATGTATATATATATATATATATATATATATATATATATATATATATATATATATATATATATATATATATATATTAATATATATAGTTATAGGTATTATATTGTACCAAAATACCAAATACCATCAGATATATGTAGAAATATGTATTTATAAATAAAAAGAACATATTCTACATGATGAACATTGGAATGTCAAATATTAATATTTTCATGTCGGGTTAGCGCACTTGAGAATATGCGTCTGGGTTTGCTCGCGAGTAGGATGTTATTTTTGTTTCTAGTTTTTTTGCCCTATTGACTTCTATGGGGGAATACGTTAATGCACACATGATATCCTAACTTTTTACTTTCAACTTGTTATATGAGCACTACCTAATGCATTCAATATCGCTCTACTTGTAAACTGGCCATTTAGTTTACAATCTTAAAGTTATTCATGTCCCTTTAAATTATAGTTATTCAAATTTTAATTGAAACTTAGAAGAAATTTATGTCTGTGAACAATAGATAATATTATAATAGCATTTAATGGATGACAGAAACATTTAGGACTAGATTACAAGCATGCTACAAATAACGCATAACTTGATTCTACAAGTGGATGGTTACAGATACTACAAGTGGATGGTTACAAATCTTTATGAGAGCATATAAATGCATATAAAACTTTTTTAGCGCTCCCTACACTTTTAATTGATAGCACAGAGAGTACTATTATCATGATCACTGCCCTTGTATATGAGTTAAGTGTTGCACTCAAGAGCATTCCAAAATAGCACTGTAAAATATAGCACTTGTTAAGGGCTGAAGTAAGCCATTTTTGTCAACAATAAAGCAGAAAATCTATAAGAAAAACTCTACTATATGTGTACCATCCACTTAGCGCACCATTTACTTAGCACTCAAGCGATATTTGACTTGAATTAAGGAAAAGAATAACTTTGGACGTAATATGAGCTTAAAAATACAAGCTTTGCTAACACACATTAGCACTAATATTTTTGCGCTCCACTTGAAATCTTGGCCTTACTGTTTAAAGACTAATGCTAAATGGTAGACAGGGGTAACCATTCACAATCATTTAAAGGAACACTATACTGTAAAACTGTTTTTCCCTTAAAGGGACAATGAAGTCCAAAATAAACTTTCATGATTCAAATAGGGCATGTCATTTGAAACAACTTTTCAATTTACTTTTATTACCAATTTTGCTTTGTTCTCTCGGTATTCTTAGCTGAAAGCTAAACCTAGGTAGGCTCATATGCTAATTTCTTAGACCTTGTAGTCCACCTCTTATGTGAATGCATTTTTACAGTTTTTCACCACTAGAGGGCGTAAGTTCATGTGTGTCATATAGATAACATTGAGCTCACACATGTGAAGTTACCTAGGAGTAAGCACTGATTGACTAAAATGCATGTCTGTCAAAAGAACTGAAATAAGGGGGTAGTTTGCATAGGCTTAGATACAATGGCCCCAAGTTATCAAGGTCTGTCGGACCTGATCCGACAGTGCGGATCAGGTCCGACAGACCTCGCTGAATACGGCGAGCAATACGATCGCCGTATTCGGCATTGCACCAGCAGCTCACAGGAGCTGCTGGTGCAACGCCGCCCCCTGCAGACTCGCCAGCAGGGGGTGTCAATCAACCCGATCATACTCGATCGGGTTGACTTCCGGCGATGTCTGTCCGCCTGCTCAGAGCAGGCGGACAGGTTATGGAGCAGCGGTCTTTGTGACCGCTGCTTCATAACTGCTGTTTCTGGCGAGCCTGCAGGCTCGCCAGAAACACGGAGCATCAAGCTCCATTCGGAGATTGATAAATATGCCCCAATTTATTTACAGAGGTAAAAAGTTTATTATTATAACTGTGTCGGTTATGCAAAACTAGGGAATGGGTAATAAAGGGATTATGTATCATTTTAAACAACAAAAATTCTGGGGTTGACTGTCCCTTTAACCCCTTAAGGACCAGCGACGTACCCTGTATGTCACTGGCCTTTTTTTGGGACTTGATTGTTTTATAGCGCGGTCTTGCCACCAGCGTTGAGACTGCTCTATTCCACAAAGCCTGCTGGAGGGAGGGTATTAATAGCATCTTCTTGCTAGACTTGTGCTATTATGTCCTGAAAAAACCCTTAACGACCAGTGACATACATGGTACATAGTGGTCATTAAGGGGTTAATGTATTTCCATTGACTTTTTATACCAGCTGCAGAGTATAAAATATATGATAAAATGCATTATGAATTATGCATATGTAACATTATAAATGCCCAGTTCCTTAAAAGAAAAAGAAAAAAAGAAAAAGAATCCAACAGGTCTTGAGCAGAAAAAGTAGTAGTGCACATTTAGTCTAAGGATCATGTAAATGTAATTACACTTAAGTATATTGTTGGTGTTCCAACCTCTCTGGAGGAAATGGAACAAGCACACAAAGGTATTTTACAACAAAAAGCAAGAAAAATAAATAATGAATGCACAATTAAATATTGTTTTATGTTCCTTAATTATACATCTTACAGGGAGATCAAGTGTCAAGTTTACTGTCCCTTTATTCTTGGTCGATTTGAAAAAGATAATTAGAACTACAAAGACTTGAAGAACATAGAAAAGAATATTCTAATAAATCTACAGTAGTCTAAACCTCACAATAGAAAATCACATTTACTGAGATTACAGTTTGGGGAAAAATATTATGTTTGAATTGGAAATAATTGAAAAAGACTTAAGACCTATTAATAAGGTCCCTTCCCATTCCATTCTACTATAACAGACAGCTAGGAAAACTATTTATCCACTTTGTGTTGCAGAATTTTGGGCAACTGACAATAATTAATTACAATTGTATCTGGACAAGAAGTCAGAAGATAATCTTCTTCGTATAAATTGCTGTGACTTTCATTCCACAGTTACCAGTTTATTATGGTTTTTATGTAGAGAGCACTGAACAGAAAGAACATTTAAAGCATGAAATAGCTGGAGGGAGACTCCAACACAAATCTACTAGGAATATGTTCTGATTATCTATGCTGTCCGTGTGTAGTTTTCATCTCTGTACAGAGCACAAGGAATTATATCTCATGAGGATAATAGTAGAGATGCAACAATAGCTCAGACGTATCAATGGTGCACTTTAACAGTTATGAATTCCATAAAACAGAAGGAGTCTCAGTTTTGTATGTGTCAAATAATATCAGACAGAAATATCTAAAGCCTACATAAAAATGTAAGAACAAAAATAGAAATTACTATGTTGATGTACGTACAGTGGATTTAATAAACCTTAATATTTGGTCATTTTAAGGTAATATAAGCTCAAAAATAAAATTCTGAGGTTTTTGTTGCGTCTATTGTTTTGTCAGTCAATACTGTTGCCCACTTCTTGAAGCTGCGGAAGCATTTTCTTAATGTGTTGGTAACCTCAGAGGTTGCAGGTGTCAGACAACCCAAACTCATTTGTCCGGATGATTGTATTGACAAGACCTGTTCTCAGAATGAAAGCAGGGGGTGCGGTTGGACGAGCATTTCCTAGTTAGTACAGTTTTAAATTCCGGCAGCCAATGACATAGGGACAGTTTCCCTTTCTGAGAACCTTATCCACACATGCTATGATAAATAAAGGACTGTGTACAGGACTGTATTTCACATTACTTTCCAAAACAGACACATTACTTCTTTTCTTACAAAATTGAATTTGATTAGTTGATTTTCTAAATAACTTTTATATTCAATGTGCTGGTTACTCAGACAAAAATGCATTTATGTTTACTGTGGTTGAAAGGACTGTAATCATATCAATATTCCAAGTGTAGTGTACTTATATAGTAAAGGGACATGAAACCCAAAATATGTCTTTCATGATTCAGATAGAACATACATTTTTATACAACTTTCCAACTTACTTCTATTATCGATTTTGCTTCAATCTTTTGGTTTCCTTTATTGAAAGAGCAGCAATGCATTACTGGGAGCTAGCTGAACAAATAGTTAGGCCAACGACAATAGGCATATGTGTGCAGCCACCAATTAGCAGCTAGCCCCAGCTCCTACGCCTATCTAAGTATGATTTTCAACAAAGTATACCAAGAGAACAAAGGAATTTGATAAATTAAGTACATTGGAAAGATGTTTAAAATTGTATGCTCTATATGAATCAGGAGCAAAAATGTTGGATTTCATGTCCTTTTAATATGCATGCTGTACAAATAATCAAGTGCCCTAAAACTCAAAACCCTTTTCCCCACACACTACACTACAGAAAAATAATAAATAAATAAAATAAAAATATATATTTTTAATTTGTATGCAAACTGGGTACTGGCAGACAGCTGCCAGTTCCCAGGATGGCGGACAATAAGGTAGAGGGGGAGGGTTAGAGAGCTGTTTGGGGGAGGTTGGGGGCTAAGGGGGGATCCTACACAGCAGAATATGTATATATTTTTTTAAATAACATTTTAAAAAAAGCCTTTTATATTTGTACTGTGGGGACAATTGTGGGATGGGGAGGGAAGATAGCTGTTTGAGAGGGGTCAGGAAGGGATCAGGGGGTGGGATGTATCAGGTGGGAGGCTGATCTCTACACGAAAGCTAAAATTAACCATACAAGCTACCTAATTAATCCCTTCCCCACTGGGCATAATACAAGTGTGGTGCGCAGCGGCATTTAGCAGCCTTCTAATTACCAAAAAGCAATGCCAAAGCCATATATGTCTGCTATTTCTAATCCAAGGGAATCCCAGAGAAGCATTTACAACTATTTGTGCCATAATTGCACATGCTGTTTGTAAATAATTTCAGTGAGAAACCTAAAGTTTGTGAAAAAGTGAATGATATTTTTTATTTGATCGCATTTGGCGGTGAAATAGTGGCAGGAAATATACCAAAATGGGCCTAGATCAATACTTTGGTTGTCTACTAAAAATATATATATATACATATGTCAAGGGATATTCAGGGATTCCTGACAGATATCGGTGTTCTAATGTAACTATCACTAATTTTCAACAAAAGTGGTTTGGAAATAGCAAAGTGCTACTTGTATTTATTGCCCTATAACTTGCAAAAAAAGCAAAGTGTAAACATTGGGTATTTCTAAACTCAGGACAAAATTTAGAAACTATTTAGCATGGGTGTTTTTTGGTGGTTGTAGATGTGTAACAGATTTTGGGGGTCAAAGTTAGAAAAAGTGTGTTTTTTCAATTGTTTCTTATTTTATATTTTTTTAATATTGAATTATAAGATATGATGAAAATAATGGTTTAGAAAGTACATTTAATAGCAAGAAAAATGGTATATAATATGTGTGGGTACAGTAAATGAGTAAGAGGAAAAACATAATTTATGTAAGAACTTACCTGATAAATTAATTTCTTTCATATTAGCAAGAGTCCATGAGCTAGTGACGCATGGGATATACATTCCTACCAGGAGGGGCAAAGTTTCCCAAACCTCAAAATGCCTATAAATACACCGCTCACCACACCCACAAATCACTTTAACGCATAGCCAAGAAGTGGGGTGATAAGAAAAAAGTGCGAAAGCATAAAAAATAAGGAATTGGAATAATTGTGCTTTATACAAAAAAATCATAACCACCACAAAAAGGGTGGGCCTCATGGACTCTTGCTAATATGAAAGAAATTAATTTATCAGGTAAGTTCTTACATAAATTATGTTTTCTTTCATGTAATTAGCAAGAGTCCATGAGCTAGTGACGTATGGGATAATGACTACCCAAGATGTGGATCTTCCACGCAAGAGTCACTAGAGAGGGAGGGATAAAATAAAGACAGCCAATTCCGCTGAAAATAATCCACACCCAAAATAAAGTTTAAATCTTATAATGAAAAAAACTGAAATTATAAGCAGAAGAATCAAACTGAAACAGCTGCCTGAAGTACTTTTCTACCAAAAACTGCTTCAGAAGAAGAAAACACATCAAAATGGTAGAATTTAGTAAAAGTATGCAAAGAAGACCAAGTTGCTGCTTTGCAAATCTGATCAACCGAAGCTTCATTCCTAAACGCCCAGGAAGTAGAAACTGACCTAGTAGAATGAGCTGTAATCCTTTGAGGCGGAGTTTTACCCGACTCGACATAAGCATGATGAATTAAAGATTTCAACCAAGATGCCAAAGAAATGGCAAAGGCCTTCTGACCTTTCCTAGAACCAGAAAAGATAACAAATAAACTAGAAGTCTTTCGGAAATTCTTAGTAGCTTCAACATAATATTTCAAAGCTCTAACTACATCCAAAGAATGCAATGATCTCTCCTTAGAATTCTTAGGATTAGGACATAATGAAGGAACCACAATTTCTCTACTAATGTTGTTAGAATTCACAACCTTAGGTAAAAATTTAAAAGAAGTTCGCAACACCGCCTTATCCTGATGGAAAATCAGAAAAGGAGACTCACAAGAAAGAGCAGATAATTCAGAAACTCTTCTAGCAGAAGAGATGGCCAAAAGAAACAAAACTTTCCAAGAAAGTAATTTAATGTCCAATGAATGCATAGGTTCAAACGGAGGAGCTTGAAGAGCCCCCAGAACCAAATTCAAACTCCAAGGAGGAGAAATTGACTTAATGACAGGTTTAATACGAACCAAAGCTTGTACAAAACAATGAATATCAGGAAGATTAGCAATCTTTCTGTGAAAAAGAACAGAAAGAGCAGAGATTTGTCCTTTCAAGGAACTTGCAGACAAACCTTTATCCAAACCATCCTGAAGAAACTGTAAAATTCTCGGAATTCTAAAAGAATGCCAGGAAAAATGATGAGAAAGACACCAAGAAATGTAAGTCTTCCAGACTCTATAATATATCTTCCTAGATACAGATTTACGAGCCTGTAACATAGTATTAATCACAGAGTCAGAGAAACCTCTTTGACTAAGAATCAAGCGTTCATTCTCCTTACCTTTAAATTTAAGGATTTGAGATCCTGATGGAAAAAAGGACCTTGCGACAGAAGGTCTGGTCTTAACGGAAGAGTCCACGGTTGGCAAGAGGCCATCCGGACAAGATCCGCATACCAAAACCTGTGAGGCCATGCTGGAGCCACCAGCAGAACAAACGAGCATTCCTTCAGAATCTTGGAGATTACTCTTGGAAGAAGAACTAGAGGCGGAAAGATATAGGCAGGATGATACTTCCAAGGAAGTGACAATGCATCCACTGCTTCCGCTTGAGGATCCCTGGATCTAGACAGATACCTGGGAAGTTTCTTGTTTAGATGAGAAGCCATCAGATCTATTTCTGGAAGTCCCCACATTTGAACAATCTGAAGAAATACTTCTGGGTGAAGAGACCATTCGCCCGGATGTAACGTTTGGCGACTGAGATAATCCGCTTCCCAATTGTCTATACCTGGGATATGAACAGCAGAAACTAGACAGGAGCTGGATTCCGCCCATACCAGTATTCGAGATACTTCTTTCATAGCCAGAGGACTGTGAGTCCCTCCTTGATGATTGATGTATGCCACAGTTGTGACATTGTCTGTCTGAAAACAAATGAACGATTCTCTCTTTAGAAGAGGCCATGACTGAAGAGCTCTGAAAATTGCACGGAGTTCCAAAATATTGATTGGTAATCTCACCTCCTGAGATTCCCAAACCCCTTGTGCTGTCAGAGACCCCCAAACAGCTCCCCAACCTGTCAGACTTGCATCTGTTGAAATTACAGTCCAGGTCGGAAGAACAAAAGAAGCCCCCTGAACTAAACGATGGTGATCTGTCCACCACGTCAGAGAGTGTCGTATAATAGGTTTTAAAGATATTAATTGAGATATCTTTGTGTAATCCCTGCACCACTGGTTCAGCATACAGAGCTGAAGAGGTTGCATGTGAAAACGAGCAAAGGGGATCGCGTCCGATGCAGCAGTCATAAGACCTAGAATTTCCATGCATAAGGCTACCGAAGGGAATGATTGTGATTGAAGGTTTTGACAAGCTGAGATAAATTTTAGACGTCTCTTGTCTGTCAAAGATAGAGTCATGGACGCTGAATCTATCTGGAAACCTAAAAAAGGTTACCCTTGTCTGAGGAATCAATGAACTTTTCGGTAAATTGATCCTCCAACCATGATCTTGAAGAAACAAAACAAGTCGATTCGTATGAGATTCTGCTAAATGTGAAGACTGAGCAAGTACCAAGATATTGTCCAAATAAGGAAATACCACAATACCCTGTTCTCTGATTACAGACAGAAGGGCACCGAGAACCTTTGTAAAAATTCTTGGAGCTGTTGCTAGGCCAAACGGCAGAGCCACAAACTGGTAATGCTTGTCTAGGAAAGAGAATCTCAGAAACTGATAGTGATCTTGATAAATCGGAATATGCAGATATGCATCCTGTAAATCTATTGTGGACATATAATGCCCTTGCTGAACAAAAGGCAGGATAGTCCTTATAGTTACCATTTTGAATGTTGGCATCCTTACATAATGATTCAATATTTTTAGATCCAGAACTGGTCTGAAGGAATTCTCCTTCTTTGGTACAATGAAGAGATTTGAATAAAACCCCAGCCCCTGTTCCAGAACTGGAACTGGCATAATTACTCCAGCCAACTCTAGATCTGAAACACATTTCAGAAATGCTTGAGCCTTCGCTGGATTTACTGGGACACAGGAAAGAAAAAATCTCTTTGCAGGAGGCCTTATCTTGAAGCCAATTCTGTACCCTTCTGAAACAATGTTTTGAATTCAAAGATTGTGAATTGAATTGATCCAAATTTCTTTGAAAAATCGTAATCTGCCCCCTACCAGCTGAGCTCGAATGAGGGCCGCACCTTCATGTGGACTTGGGAGCTGGCTTTGGTTTTCTAAAAGGCTTGGATTTATTCCAGACTGGAGATGGTTTCCAAACTGATACTGCTCCTGTGGGTGAAGGATCAGGCTTTTGTTCCTTATTGTGACGAAAGGAACGAAAACGATTATTAGACCTAAATTTACCTTTAGATTTTTTATCCTGTGGTAAAAAAGTTCCTTTCCCTCCAGTAACAGTTGAGATAATAGAATCCAACTGAGAACCAAATAATTTATTACCCTGGAAAGAAAGGGAAAGCAAAGTTGACTTAGAAGACATATCAGCATTCCAAGTTTTAAGCCATAAAGCTCTTCTAGCTAAAATAGCTAGAGACATATACCTGACATCAACTCTAATGATATCAAAGATGGCATCACAAATAAAGTTATTAGCATGTTGAAGAAGATTAACAATGCTATGAGAATTATGATCTGTTACTTGTCGCGCTAAAGCTTCTAACCAAAAAGTTGAAGCTGCAGCAACATCCGCTAAAGATATAGCAGGTCTAAGAAGATTACCTGAACATAAGTAAGCTTTTCTTAGAAAGGATTCAATCTTCCTATCTAAAGGATCCTTAAAGGAAGTACTATCTGCCGTAGGAATAGTAGTACGTTTAGCAAGAGTAGAGACAGCCCCATCAACTTTAGGGATTTTGTCCCAAAATTCTAATCTGTCAGATGGCACAGGATATAATTGCTTAAAACATTTAGAAGGAGTAAATGAATTACCCAAATTATTCCATTCCCTGGAGATTACTTCAGAAATAGCATAAGGGACAGGAAAAACTTCTGGAATAACTACAGGAGATTTAAAAACCTTATTTAAACGTTTAGATTTAGTATCAAGAGGACCAGAATCCTCTATTTCTAATGCAATTAAGACTTCTTTAAGTAAAGAACAAATAAATTCCATTTTGAATAAATATGAAGATTTATCAGCATCAACCTCTGAGACAGAATCCTCTGAACCGGAGGAACCATTATCAGAATCAGAATGATGATGTTCATTTAAAAATTCATCTGAAAAATGAGAAGTTTTAAAAGACCTTTTACGTTTACTAGAAGGAGGAATAACAGACATAGCCTTCTTAATGGATTTAGAAACAAAATCTCTTATGTTAACAGGAACACTCTGAGTATTAGATGTTGATGGAACAGCAACAGGTAATGTAACTTTACTAAAGGAAATATTATCTGCATTAACAAGTTTGTCATGACATTCATTACAAACAACAGCTGGAGGAACAGATACCACAAGTTTACAGCAGATACACTTAACTTTGGTAGATCCAGCACCAGGCAGCGTTTTTCCAGAAGTATCTTCTGACTCAGTGTCAATCTGGGACATCTTGCAATATGTAATAGAAAAAACAACATATAAAGCAAAATTTATCAAATTCCTTAAATGACAGTTTCAGGAATGGGAAAAAATGCCAGTGAACAAGCTTCTAGCAACCAGAAGCAATTAATAATGAGACTTAAATAATGTGGAGACAATAGTGACGCCCATATTTTTTAGCGCCAAAAAAGACGCCCACATTATTTGGCGCCTAAATGCTTTTGGCGCCAAAAAATGACGCCACATCCGGAACGCCAACACTTTTGGCGCAAAAAAACTTCAAAAAATGACGCAACTTCCGACGACACGTATGACGCCGGAAACAGAAAAAAAATTTTGCGCCAAAAAAGTCAGTGCCAAGAATGACGCAATTAAATGAAGCATTTTCAGCCCCCGCGAGCCTAGCAGCCCACAGGGAAAAAAGTCAAATTTTAAGGTAAGAAAAAAATTGATTTATTCATATGCATTATCCCAAATATGAAACTGACTGTCTGAAAAAAGGAACGTTGAACATCCTGAGTCAAGGCAAATAAATGTTTAAACACATATATTTAGAACTTTATATAAAAGTGCCCAACCATAGCTTAGAGTGTCACAGAAAATAAGACTTACTTACCCCAGGACACTCATCTACAAGTAGTAGAAAGCCAAACCAGTACTGAAACGAGAATCAGTAGAGGTAATGGTATATATAAGAGTATATCGCCGATCTGAAAAGGGAGGTAAGAGATGAATCTCTACGACCGATAACAGAGAACCTATGAAATAGACCCCGTAGAAGGAGATCATTGAATTCAAATAGGCAATACTCTCCTCACATCCCTCTGACATTCACTGCACGCTGAGAGGAAAACCGGGCTCCAACCTGCTGCGGAGCGCATATCAACGTAGAATCTAGCACAAACTTACTTCACCACCTCCATAGGAGGCAAAGTTTGTAAAACTGATTTGTGGGTGTGGTGAGGGGTGTATTTATAGGCATTTTGAGGTTTGGGAAACTTTGCCCCTCCTGGTAGGAATGTATATCCCATACGTCACTAGCTCATGGACTCTTGCTAATTACATGAAAGAAATTACAGCTAAACACAAACACTGCAGAAACTTAAAAATACCTTACCTTAAGAGTAAGACAATTGAAAAATGGTCTTGTCCTTAAGGGGTTAAAGCAGCAGCATTGCCACCTACATTGGATTGTGTAATGTAAATTATCCCTTTACACAGTATTGTATGACAATAAAATTTACATGTGTCAACAGAAACTCAACCCCTGTTCGTACAATACAATAGTGAATTAAACATATCAATAATAAACCTGTAGGAGCTGGGTGATTGTGGGTATATAATATATTAATATATATCTTCTATATCTTTCTATCTGTCTATCTATCATCTAATCTAATTAATATTAATATAGAACACATTATCTACAATGCGATCATAATATTATAAGTAAAAGATGATCGCATAATCATGATCGCATTTTTGTGAAATACAAATATGAAAACGCAACATTGCGATCACAATATTGTGAAATATGAATAACACAACATCGCAAACGCAATATTGTGAAATATCAATATTCCAATCGTAATGTGCGTATAATGTAAATATGAATATTGAGAATGCGCAATAGCAATCTTAAAGGGACACTGAACCCACATTTTTTATTTTGTGATTCAGTTAGAGCATGCAATTTTAAGGCACCTTTCTAATTTACTCCTATTATCATTTTTTCTTTGTTCTCTTGCTATCTTTATTTGAAAAAGGAGGCATTAAAGCTATTTGTTTGGTTCAGAAAGAATAAATGTGGGTTCATTGTCTCTTTAAAACAAGCAAAAATGGGGGCGGAGCCAACTCTCAAGTAAGGTAGACGTGTGAGAGCTCAGCTCCGGCTAAAATCTGTTAATAATAGCCTTTCCAGCTGTCAAAAGTGGCAATTAGGATACAACAAATCTTGACCTAAAGCCAGGAGGCAACAATACTTGTGGCCAGAGAGACACAGTGACTTACCCGGTACCGGAGGACAAGATTAGGCAGTCAAGCTTGAGACCGGGGTCTGAGGCCCAAGAGACATGTGGCAGAGGTACGCTCCCCACAGAGGCAACCCAGCAGCAGACGACTGACTCCCGATCTGGGAGAAAGAACAAACCCTCCTGCCCATGGAGAACGGAGTGATAGGAGTCGGAGGTCATAGCACAAAGCGGCACTGAGTGACGGGACCCCATCCATCCCTGGGCCTGACAGTGACAACAGAGCCTGCACAGGGGATGATACCTCATCGGCTGAACTCCAGAAATCCAGCTCTGAAGGAGGGCAGAAATTAACAACGTAGCCCAGGAGACACGCAAGCCAGCATAAAGGAGGCCGCCATCTTGGCCAATAAAGTAAGTGTGCCACAACCTCCACACACGCACTTAGACCAGGGCTCCAGACACTACAGAAGCCTTTATAGTTGCAAGCAGGGGAAAATTGAGATTGGGAGAGAAGCTGCAGGGGGCACTTTGTGAAAGATTCCACCTACCACAGAGCAAGATATACCCAGGCCATTAACGGAACAGTGCCAGCCTTGGGCACAGATCATACTCACTATACCCCATTAGCAGTCTGTTACAAGGGGAGGATATAAGAGACACCTAGGGGACAATAATGTATTAACCCTAAAAACACTACAATTTACATATGGCTGAGGAGTAAACAAAATTACAACTTTACACAATATACGTGCCCTAAAAAAATAAAATAAAAAACAAGGGGGAAAAAAAGGGGGAAAAAAACAAAAAAAAACCTCTACAGCTTATTATATAACTTTGGGCAAAAGCTTCTCAAATTACCTTCCCTGCCCTGGTGGTGGAGTGGTGCGACCCTCACCTGCATAAGGCTCATTTGCCTCAAATTCAACATAACAGAGCTCAGGTCGGGGTGAATAGAGGAGACCTTTAGAACACTGCCCAATTGAGAATTGCTACCAGAGCCCTTTCAGACACTGTCCACTGCAATAGAAGATAATATGTAGATATCCTCACCTAACGGATGGAGAGATCCTGACTCATTGAATATTTAGTAAAATGTGAACACACTTCTTTCCTACTAATTTAAAGTGGTGGGTAGATTCTTAACCAACCTTTGCCTCTTAGAAATGTGCCTACATTGAGAACCTAGCTCCAAAGAACTCCATTATTGATATTGGCTCCCAGGGGATGTGCCTGGTAAGCAAATAGCCTATCTACATCTTTAACACACAACTTAGATATAAATCTAACTCGCTTACGAAGTTAACTCACAGGGGACGGCGGCCCAGTAAATGTGACATGGCCTCCAGGAGATCAGTGAAGGGAGATAAAGCCTTAAAAACCACAGCAATGTCCAATTTTTTTAAACCTCCTCAGTCTGTTAAATCATCCAAAGACACTGACAGAGAAGAAGATTCGGACAGTGAAGCTATGCCACGGACGGAAGATAACACTCCACTCACAAAAGCAGACCTGCAGAACCTAGTCTCTAAAAAAGACATTGCGGAAAATTTTTAAAAACTCTGGGAAAAATTTGACTCTATACACACGTCGGTCAGAGGACCAAAAAGATAACATGGTTGAAAATCTAGATGAAGTATCTCAAACAGTCTCCTCCCAACAACAAACCTTGCTGGAACTTCAGGAAAACTGGAGGACCTCGAAAACAGAAGCAGAAGGAATAATATTCGCCTAAAGGGGGTACCTGAAGAAGTAACTAATAAAGATTTACCAGCGTATATCTCCCAACTGTTTGGCTGAAAAGCTGGTTCACCGGCCGACTATATATTTCATATAGAAAGAGCTCATCGGGCCCTGAAAGCAAAACCGAAAAATGTGCTACCACCCCACGATGTAGTGATAAGACTAACCTTCTTTCCAGACAAAGAGAAAATATTGCAGGCCTCTAGGAAAAATCCCACTTTTAAATTCCAAGGGAGTGTGGTCAAGTTCAATCAGGATCTCAGTCTCAGAACTTTACAGCGGAGAGGCGCCCTCAGACCTCTAACATCACTCCTGCGGAAACATCAGATACAATATAAATGGGGATTCCCTTTTGCCCTCATCATAACAAAAGACTCCAAACTAATCACCATTAAAGAGCTGGAGGACATCCCGGAAATCTGCACAGTCTTAGGCCTTGAGACTCCACCATTATCAGTACTGGACTCACCTCCTATACAGAGGAATAAGGCGGACCAATCCGCAGATTAAAAAAAATGGCGCAAAGTCAACTACAAACGACAAAAAAAAAAAAGAGAAAGCAAAGGAAATGGAACCTGAGAACTCTGACACTCCCACTAAAGAATAAAGAAAAGTTTGCTGAACATTTTTGGACCGAATATAGGTCCCTTAAGGACAGACAGTGAGGGGGACTTTGTTATATCCTCAGATGCTGTCCACCACAACACTTCAGAGTTCACGATCGGTTGTGGGCTTTTAGCCACATTTGGCTACACAATACAATCAGGGTCTGAGAAATCCGGTAGACTTACACAGCCTACAAACTTTTTGGAGGGTCAGTAACTCTCTATCTCGGGCTGAAAATTTAATATTTATCAATTGACAAAACGTTACTTTCAGTTTCATAGTCCCAAGGTTGGGGACCAGTTAAATGTTTTTCCATATTGTTTAACATGTTTTTTTCCTAGCTCCCTTTCCCTTCCCAGTGACAACTCCACTATGTTTGCAGTCACCCATGGCCCTATCCTACTGAGACTCCAGATGATGGGGGGATGTTTGATCCAGCAGGTAACATCAATTATATCAGCCACATCCAGAACTCACCTCCTCTATGATCCCTAAGATAAATTTGGTCTTCCACAACGTCAGGGGGTTGAACACAGATACCAAATGTAGAATAGCGATGTCTCAATACACCTACCTACAAGCTATCCTCCTATTTTTACAAGAAACCCACCTCCTTAAAGCTAATATCCCCAAATACTGGGCCAAACAATTTACTACTCACTACCACGCCACAGCCCCCACTAAAAAAGAGGAGTCTCAATCTTGATCCACGCCTCTATCAACTTTTTACACAAGCACACTATTACAGACCCAGAGGGGAGATAGCTTATAGTTAAAGGGCGGTTATGGGACGTAGAGGTCCTTTTATGTAATATCTATGCTCCCAACGAAAGCCAACACACCTTTTTTGGACACATTTTCCAGCTGCTAACACAGTGGTAACAGGTCAAAATTATTTTAGCGGGGGATTTTAACATCAATATGGTCCAGATAACCCCAAGTTCTCATAAACCCCTGACTAACAAAAAATCTGACACAACAGACTGATTAAGTAAATCCAAGACTCTTTACAACTTCACTCCCTGATCGACACATGGCACACACTATATGGCACAACCACGGGCACTACATTTTACTCAGCTGTGCATAAATCGTATGTGCGGCTGGACTACATTTACACAAGCCAGGTCCTACAACCCTTATTACATAGTTCCAGGATTCACACATGTGTGTGGTCGGACCACTCCATTATCTCCCTTCAAATAGATGGACTGAGAGACCACCATAGAAATAAGTCTTGGACGTTTGACCCAACACACCTTAAAAACACTGTGACATATGAAAATACTCTAATGGCGTTAACAGAATATTGGAAAATAAATACAGATACCACACTGAACCCACTTAATACATGGGTGGCACACAAAGCGTTATCAGGGGATTGCTTATAAAAGATAAAGCGATACAGACTAAAAAACATAGGAATCACTTAGCACAGCTACATAAAGAGATAGAGATACTGGAGAGGCAACACAGATTGACAGGGCAGAACCGGTTTCTACACTCCTTACAAACCAAGAGAGCTACAGTAGCGACCCTCCTCAACTCACAAGCATCTTAGAAATGTGCCTACATTGGGAACCTAGCTCCAAAGAACTCCAGTATTGATAGCTCCCAGGGGATGTGCCTGGTAAGCAAATAGCCTATCCATATCTTTAACACACAACTCAGATACAGATCTAACTTGCTTACGAAGTTAACTCACAAGGGACTGTGGCCCAGTAAATGTGACATGGCCTCCAGGAGATCAGTGAAGGGAGATAAAGCCTTAAAAACCACAGCAATGTCCAATTTTTTTAAACCTCCTCAGTCTGTTAAATCATCCAAAGACACTGACATAGAAGAAGATTCGGACAGTGAAGCTATGCCATGGATGGAAGATAACACTCCGCTCACAAAAGCAGATCTGCAGAAACTAGTCTCTAAAAAAGACATTGCGGAAAATTTTAAAAAAACTCTGGGAAAAATTTGACTCTATACACACGTCGGTCACCAGTAGCCTATCTGAGATCAAATCTGACCTGGCTGACATGGGAAATAGAATTGAAACCTTAGAGGACCAAAAAGATAACATGGTTGAAAATCTAGATGAAGTATCTCAAACAGTCTCCTCCCAACAACAAACCTTGCTGGAACTTCAGGAAAAACTGGAGGACCTCGAAAACAGAAGCAGGAGGTATAATATTCACCTCAAGGGGGTACCTGAAGAAGTTACTAATAAAGATTTACCAGCGTATATCTCCCAACTGTTTGGCCAGATAACCGGTTCACCGGCCGACTATATATTTCATATAGAAAGAGCCCATCATGCCCTGAAAGCAAAATCGAAAATGCGCTACCACCCCACGATATAGTGATACGACAACACACCTTTTTTGGACATATTTCCCAGCAGCTAACACAGTGGTCACCGGTCAAAATTATTTTAGCGGGGGATTTTAACATCAATATGGTCCAGATAACCCCAAGTTCTCATAAACCCCTGACTAACAAAAACATCTGACACAACAGACTGATTATGTCAATCCAAGACTCTTTACAACTTCACTCCCTGATCGACACATGGCACACACTATACGGCACAACTACGGACACAACATTTTACTCAGCTGTGCATAAATCGTATGTGCGGCTGGACTACATTTACACAAGCCAGGTCCTACAACCCTTATTACATAGTTCCAGGATTCACGCATTTGTGTGGTCGGAGTTAACAGAATATTGGAAAATAAATACAGATACCACACTGAACCCACTTAATACATGGGCGGCACACAAAGCGGTTATCAGGGGATTGCTTATAAAAGATAAAGCGATACAGACTAAAAAACATAGGAATCACTTAGCACAGCTACATAAAGAGATAGAGATACTGGAGAGGCAACACAGATTGACAGGGCAGAACCGGTTTCTACACTCCTTACAAACCAAGAGAGCTACAGTAGCGACCCTCCTCAACTCACAAGCATCTGGAGCTATACAAATGTTAAAATCGCAATACTTTGTCTTTGCAAACAAACCAGACAGGTATATGGCCCACAAGATTAGGGAAAGATGCAGAGCCTCGGTTATACCCCTAATTGAAACAGCCCAGGGCACCACTACCTCACACCCACAGGAAATAGTTGACACATTCGCTGCATATTATGGGACATTATATGATGGGAAGAGGGTCACCCATTCCGTGGAAACCGAAGCCCTTACTACTGATTTCTTTACTCATACCCCTCTTAAAACCCTATCGAAAGAGCACAGAGAGGCTTTAAATACCCCGGTAACTAATATAGAGGTGCTGGGAGTGGTTAGAGATCTCAAACCAGGCAAGGCGGCGGGACCCGATGGATTTCCAGGGGAATATTATAAATTATTTGAATCTACTTTGATCCCCCACCTTGCTAAAATTTGCAACCATATAATGGAGGGTAAGCCTGTCCCAATGGAATTGTTGCATGCCAAGATCGTAGTGATCCCTAAACCAAATAAAAACCACAGACATTGTCATAATTATCGTCCGATTTCTCTTATCAATCAGGACTTCAAAATCCTCACGAAAATTCTGGCCAATCGCCTTAAATTAATAATGCCCCATCTGGTCCATCCAAACCAGGTAGGTTTTATAAAAGATAGGCAAGCCCCGGACAAAATTCAGAGAATGACCAACTTGATACACCACTTAGATGGGTCCAGGACGCCTTCTCTGCTCCTATCACTGGGTGCGTAGAAAGCGTTTGATAGGATTGATTGGAAGTATATGTCTACCACCTTACAGAAAATGGGTTTCAAGGGGGCATATATGAAAACCTTACAGGCATTGTACTCTTCTCCTGGAGCTCAGGTGACGGCGGCAGGCTATAAATCTAAAACTTTCCCTATATTGAATGGTACAAGGCAGGGTTGCCCCCTTTCGCCACTCTTGTTCGACCTCTGCATTGAACCACTGGCAGCCAGAATTAGAGCACACCCTGATATTGCGGGAGTCAAAATAGCGAACTCAGAGTACAAACTTGCTCTTTTCGCGGATGATATAATGCTAACTATCACTAAACCACTTCTGTCCCTTCCCAATCTCTACAAGATCATAGATACCTTCTCAACAATATCAGGCTAGAAGGTCAATGTTGACAAAAGTGAGGCCCTACCCATAGCGATGCCCCCCCACACCCAGAAATTATTAGAACCAAATTTCGATTTTAAATGGATGAAACACACAATTAAGTATCTGGGAATAACACAATTAAGTATCTGGGAATACACCTCCCAACTCAAACACACTTATTATACAAACACAACTATACCCCGCTTATTAGACAGATTAAAAGGGACTTGTTGAAGTTGAGGGGTTTCGGTTTCTCTTGGTTGGGCAGATTGGCGGCTGTTAAGATGAATATCTTACCGCGTCTTTTATATCTATTCAGAGCTCTACCCATCAAGATCGTGAGATCAGAGATGGAAAATTTGCAAACCAAGTTACTCTCCTTCATCAGAGGGAAAAAAACGGCGAGAATCTCAAAAGACACAATTAACAGACATAAATCGCTGGGTGGAATGGGTGCCCCCAAATTAATGGACTATTACAAAGCGGCTAGAGTAGCACAAGATAAATTGATGCTGCAGAGAAAAGGGGAAATTATATGGCCTACATAAGAAGCAGATATAGGGGGTTGGAGGCAACCGGACTAAATTTTCTGGGACACACGACTCACACAGACCATAAAGACAGTTTCCAGACCTTTCACTCTCAACCTCACACTACATTTATGGGTGAAGGTGGTGAAAAAAAGTAACCTGTTACCAACATTTTCTCTTACCACCCCACTTAGATACCTAATGCCTAGTGAATTGAGGACACAGATAGAGAAGTGGGAGAACAAAGGGTTATACAGAGTGGCAGACGTCTTAGAAAATAGTAATTTATTATCCTTTTGCCACCTACAGGAGAGATTGTCTCCGCTAACACTTCGATGGTTTATGTATTTGCAGCTGAGATCCTCCCTCCAAAAATTTTTTAGACAATGCCCGAGAGGGGCCCCAACTATACTAGAACTTTATAGTGTCAACACCCACCATACCAAACACTCTATATCCAAACTCTACTTGACCATTCAGTCCTGCCCAAACAAATCAAAATAATGTTAGCATGTGAAAAGGACCTGAATTTATCTAGGGAGGTGGGAGAGTGGAGCGAGTGTTCCAATCAGCTGACAAAGGACTGCTAAGCGCAGACCTGAAAGAGAACACAATGAAAACACTCTTTAGATGGTACTTGACACCGACCAAAACAGCTCACATGGGCTTACATAGCAATAATCTTTGCTACAGAGGATGTGGGGAGGTGGGATCTTACAAGCACATGTGGTAGTTTAATGTAATTTTAGTATAACAGTTAGTGTAGATTAATTATTAGCTTAATATAGTTTAATGTAATTTTAGTATAATAGGGTGGATTAATTAATAGTTTAATATAGTTTAATTTAAATCTAAAGGTAAGTTTAAAGTTATTATAAGATAGGGATGAGTTAATATTTAATATAAAGTTAGCCTGTTGTTAGATTTAGGGGTTAATAGGTTCATTTAGTTTATGGCGATGTGGGGGGCTGGCGGTTTAGGGGTTAATAGGTTTAGTAAGTGGTAGTGATGTGGGAGGCCAGGGGTTTAGGGGTTAATAACTTTATTTAGTTGCGGTGAGCTCCGGGAGAGGAGGTATAGGGTTTAATACATTTAGTTAGTTGCGGCGGTGTCGGGGGGGGGGCGGAATAGGGGTTAATAAGTTTATTAGAGTTGCGGTGGGCTAAGGGAGCAGCGGGATGGGAGTTAATAACTTTATTTAGTTGCGGCGGCATCCGGAAGCGGCGGGATAGGGGTTAAACATTTTAGTATAGTGGCGGTGCTTAGTGACAGTATATAAATAAAGCTGTGAAAAAGCTGAATAGCAGCAAGATCGATGACTGTTAGTTATCAACAGTCATGCTGCTCATCGCCCCGTACTTGGTGCGCGGCTTTTTGACAGCTTTTTATATAAATATGGAGAGCGTATTCAGGTCCGCGGCTGCGATGTTAGGCGATGTCAGGCGAGCGTATTGGTGCCATTGAAAGTAGGCCTCTATATCTTATGGGAGACACATCACCACCCGTCAGCACAACGAGGTTGAGCCTACTTTTTTTTAATATATCGACTGTCTGACAGACTGCAACTATATATATGATTTTCCATTTTTAATTTGATTGAGCGCTATACAGTAAGGTGTGTCTTTCCATCAAATGCAGAAATGTGACATATATCTAGGGTTGACACTTTTCCTCATTAGCATACATTTGCATAACAAATTATACAGTATAAATCAGGATTTAAAGCTGCTAGGACTGATTTTAAATGAACAATTGTTTATGGCTAGATTTCAAAATGTTATGAAGAAGTTTGACCATGATAGCTTTTTTATTTATATATTTAGTCATTTTCTTTTAACTTTGACCTAAACCATACTGGCTGAGAGGCAACCCCAGGCACATCCCTTTGTGAGATACACAGCTAGTAAGGTAAAATGTACTTTTAGAGAATCCCAGGAAGAACCTCATAGCACTGATGGATCTTTAGGGCTAGATTTATCAAAGGCTAGGCGAACTCTGTATGTGTCTCGCCTGTAACTGTGCCCCAGCATGCCTCCGGAGAAGCGCACATGTGTCAAGAAAATAGACGTAACTTTGTGCAGGCGAGCTGGTGCGTAATAATGATAAATTTTGCCTGTCGGAAACAGCATTTACTCCCTTTATACTCTCTATTTATCACAGTACATCCCTATAAATATTTACGCCGCCATGTTTTGATTATTTTTAAGTTAATATTTAGCTTATATTTATATTATATAATGTTTCTGTGCTGTTTTTGCCATATGTTGATAATTTAAGATTGCACACATAAATATATCAATATATCAATATATATATATATCAATAATAGTCTCTTCTTGGTGCTGAGCCTTTGAAAAATTTGTTAAAAGAAGAAAGTATGCATCACAAGATGTAAAAGCATGTACTATAATGGTGTTCACCTCAGTCTGTATGGCGAAACATACAACACGCAATTGAAGCCGAAATTACATTCCCTATTGGCGCAAAGCAATGATAAATAAGAAACTGGGCGTATTTGTAGGTCGGGCTGTTAAATTACGCCTATTACTAATGTATATTGTTGCACTCGGGAGCGTGCCTGTGCACCTAGGCGAATGCAAGCGGAGTGCGAAGAAGTTTCTTTCAGATTTGCACAATTATAGGTGCAGAGTGCTGTGATGAATATGACGATCAGGTCGTATGCGCTATTTTGGACGGGATTAAAGGAGAATGGCTTTGATAGATCTAACCCTTAAGGAATCAGATCCATAAACCGTTAGTAACTCAAGGAAATTAAACCAATGTACAGACAAAAGCTACATGTATAATCAAAGGCCCCTTTTCTATGTAATTATACTATGCATCTATATTGATGAAAAAAAATGATAGTAGAACTAGTGAGGATCTAACAGTAGTTGAGACATTGCTTCATTTCAGGGGGTGATGCTGTACTGGTGGGTGTCAAGCTTTTCTATTACTTATATTTCTGCTTATTTAAATTAATCTCATTTATCTGCTTGTCATCTTACGTTCCTTCAGGTACAGGAAGGACATCTAAAACAGGAAATGCCTTTACTTAGTGTTACCGTTAGCATTTGGGGTGTTTTTAATGCTGCAAAATATCTTTGAATGGCTTGGTTCCATTGCCAATATCATCATTTAGGGAAGAACTAAAATTTGTTTTTATATATCTAATGATCTTATCTGGAACACTTATTAACAATCAAGGTATGAAGCACATACATTTAGAAGACTAACAAGAACAGTAATAAGTATAGAAAAATTAAACTGCTTTTAGATTAAAAACAAACATTTTGGAACTCATTTGATATGCACTGTTCATAATTCTGTTTTTCTGAAGATGACATTTCTTTTAAGTTGAGTGTTTTTCCATTTGACCGCAGCATGATTAAGGTTTAATATGACATAGTGTATGTTTATTCAGCAGTGGGACAGCATGTCATTTATAACTGAGTGACATGAGCTTTACAATGGAGGGAGCTCAACCTATGCTCTTATAGTTATTTGAGGCATTTCAAGTCAAACATAAAGAAAATTAATATGAGCTTGACTACACCTTTAATCTGCCAGCATCATAAAATAATAATCAGAATGACCCTGGTTATGCTTGGCCCTGCATTGTGCTGAATTTACATTGTAATGTGGAGGGGAATTTCATAACATAAGTTCAGGACTGAAATTAGTTTTATGATGACCCATATTCTGTAAAGTGCTTCTCTCCTATACAAGCTCAGAACTCAGAGAAAGGTCTGCAAGATCTATTGTTATAAAATGTGTGTATAGTAAATAAACTCAAACAAATGCAGTAGAAGTGCAGATATTGGGTTATCTGAGTTGCCAAGATTTACAGGAAACATGTTTGACCATTGTGCTGTTGGTTTGACAAAAATCTATTTTTCTCTAAATGTTTAGAAATAAATTACTATTTTTCCCCACCTGTAAGTCACAATCTTCTCTGCCTGTGTATTTGGGGTGGATTTTTTGTGTGTGTTCTAAAATACAAATAATAGGGTCCCATTTATCAAGCTCCGGATGGAGCTTGAGGGCCCGTATTTCTGGCGAGCCTGCAGGCTCGCCAGAAACAGCAGTTATGAAGCTGCGGTCTAAAGACCGCTGCTCCATAACCTGTCCACCTGCTCTGAGCCGGCGGACAGACATCACTGCAATTCAAGCTGATTGAGTACGATCGGGTTGATTGACACCCGATTGGCCGCAAATCTGCAGGGGGCGGCGTTGCACCAGCAGCTCACAAGAGCTGCTGGTGCAATGCTAAATACGGAGAGCGTATTGCTCTCCGCATTCAGCGAGGTCTGGCGGACCTGATCCACACTGTCGGATCAGGTCCGCCAGACCTTTGATAAATATCCCCCATAGTCTTTATTTATTTAAAAAAAAAAATATTACCTTTGTGATTACAGTACTGTACTATCTTTCTTAGGGTACTATACAAAAGTATTACAAATGATATAAAACTACCTTTAGCTTACATGTATAAGCTGTAGTATGACCTGTAAATATTGCCTAAATTAAATAAGATATTGTTTACACTTCGTTCCATCCTCTCTCTAAACTATCCCATTTTAAAGATGCAAATATTTGAAAATCTAAACTCTTCTGAAATCCAAACCTTTTCTGGTCCCAAACAGCTGGGATTAAGGAGTTTCTACCTTTAGTTCTCTAAATTTCAAGATATTTCTGTTAAAAATCTCTTTATACTTCTGTGCAACAACATATCTTATACAAAACATTCTAAATACAATGTACATATCTGAAACAAGTATAAAATGTGTTATAAGCAAGCAACTTTATCAAATGGTCTGAGGCCCTCAGTCCAGCATTTTATGTACATTTAGCCACCAATCAGCAAGCGCTATCCAGGTGCTGAAGCAAAAATTAAGAAAATTTGATAATAGGATTAAATGAGTTGCTTAAAATTGCATACACACTTCTGAGTATTTTCATGCTACTTACTTTTCCCATATAAATATACTGTATGGCTACACTATGAGGCGCCCTTTGTTTTGTCTTCACTTTTATCATAGAAGAACCATCGCACTGCTGGGCACAAGAGGAGCTGCCGCACCATTCGCTGGGACCTTCCCCTACACACACCGGATTCATTTATATTCCAGTTTTAACCATTTGATACACTTTTTATTTATTTATATTTCTTATTTCACCACTTTAGCTTTTTGCACAGGTTATTTATTTATCACATTTTTTAAACAGAGCGCCCCCTATAGATATCCCCTTGGGTATCCTTTTAAATAACAAAAAGGTGTTTTGGCAGTTTTCATTAGGTTTTGCTAGTGCTTTTAGAAACAATTATAGGAGCAAATGATATAAGGCAACAGGAAACTGCAAATGACAGATAATTCAGTATTGAGGTTGAGTTTCTGATATGTTCAAAAGAATACTTTTTTCACTTAACCAATATAATATTAATTTGTGATATGTGCAGAATTTATAATTTTTTCATTAATTTTATAATTAACATTTTTAAATCTCCAAACACTTCATAGCAATTATAATTTAAATAGATGATTTCTTTAATGAATTCCATAGTGCTATTTGAACTAGAAATTTAGCATTGACAAAAATCAGTGCAAACTGTTAAAAAAAAAAGCCAATCAAACAGGGAAAAGATTTTCTTATTGATTAGATTTGTTGCACTGTTTTCCTCCAATTTCAATTCAATTAAACCACTTTGGATATGTTAGTAATAATACCCTCTGTGTTGTGTAATAAATATAATAACACTTGTGTCTCCTCACCACACATTTTTGTACAACTATAGGCTAGATTATAAGTGGAGCAAAAAATATTGCTTCCAAGAAAGCGAAATTTGCGCTCAACTTAGCAATTGTGCTGGTATTACAAGTTAGGTGTTCGCATTGCACCGAAGCTTTGCATTCATGAGAGCTCTCTTCCATAGGCTCCAATGGGAGCATCATTTTCATGCCATGGACAGCAGATTGTGAATATATATATATATATATATATATATATGATTATATATATATATATATATATATATATATATATATTTATGTGTTAATATGTGTATATACATATATTGACACATAAATATATATGTATATAAGCATATACATACTGTATATATTTACAGGAAACACAAAGTTCCCATAGTCCATGTCCATAATGTAAATGCAACTTTAACCCCTCATAACTATGTTTGGATGCAATTGGGGGTTATTTTGAAAATTAACCAGAGGTCTGACCTCTGGTTCATTTTCTGAGCGCTAATTGCTACCGCAAGCTTGTGCTAGCAATAACCAGCTACTTGCAATGCGAATATGCCTGTTTACGGGCGCTCAATAAATTAGCACTCCACTTGTAATCTAGTCCTATATCTTTACCAACGTATCCAGATAAAGATCTTGTCATGTAAGTATAGTTTTGCTTAGGTAAGTTCCCAGGGATATAGATACTATACTACAAGTAGTAATTCCAAAGTAAAATAGCAGACAATTCATTTTTTCCCAAAGAAAGATATTTAATTAGATCTTGATAAAGCCCTTCAGCGGGCAAAAGTCAAGGCATATTGATACTGTTTGATAAAACAGACACTGAACTGGTTCATTGGACCACTTAACTCGGGTTACAACATTGGAATTCTGACTTTAAAACTGTGAGACTACGGATTCCTGCATGCATAAGCACTAAGGGCAGGATTGTTTCTTTACCCACAGACACACAGTGGAGGTAATCTTCTATAATATTCAAACCAAAGATAACCGTTACCACCAGGGCCAATGAGAGGAGAGAGCTAATAAGAAGCAAAGTCTACCGTCAGACGGAATTAGTCATGTGGGGTAGGATCGCAGTCAGAGATGAATGCCGAACGAGCAGAAAAAGTTTGTTGCAACTCTCCAGTGATGAAAAAACGTGCGCTGATGGTTTAAGGTACCATAACATTATATACGAGACTGTTATGGGATATTGGTAACGCTAACACATGATGGTTATATGCAGACTTAATTGTATATCTTTGGATATAGTTGCTTTGTAATATAAGGTGGTATACTGTGTTATAAAACCTGTATTGGTCTGTATTTGCTATTATATGATGTGAGTCTGTGAGAGTGCATGTACTGTATACTGTGTTGAGTGTCAGTGTCAGTGTCTGTGAGTTCATGTGTGCTGTGTTGAGTGTTGGTGCGTATGTCTCTAATTTCATATGTGCTGTGTTGAGTTACAGGGTTTGTTTGTTTGCCTGTGTGTCTGTGAGTGCATGTGTGTTGTGTTGAGTGTCAGTGTGTGTATGTTTGCCTGTGTGCCTGTGAGTTCATGTGTGTTGTGTAGAGTGTCAGTGTGTGTATGTTTGCCTGTGTGTCTGTGAGTTCATGTGTGCTGTGTTGAGTGTTGGTGCATGTGTCTGTGATTTAATTTGTGCTGTATTAAGTGGAAGGGTGTGTTTGTTTGCCTGTGTGTCTGTGAGTGCATGTGTGATGTGTAGAGTGTCAGTGTGTGTGGGTGTTTGTGTCAGTGCATGTCTGCTGTGCTGTGTTGAGTGAGTGGTAGTGTGTGTGTTAGTGCAAGTGTGCTGATTCATGTGAAAAACATTATGTAAATAGATCATTAAACCATAATGCAGATAGTTCACTCCTGATTTTTCTTTCCCTCTGGATCCCGAAGGAGAACCGCATGGTTGAACTGTAAAAACAAAAAATGGGATGTTATCATTGCCAAAGAGCCGAAATATAGTTAGAATTTTAGTGTTTAATACATCTTTAAAAGTTTTTTTATATCTATCTGTAGTAAAAAACAATTTACTTCTGTGTTGTTGTTTGAGTAAGAACTGTGATTTTGTTGAAGCATGTAGTGATGATGTTCTGCAATCTTTTCATTTAAGTTACTAATCTATCAATATGTTTATTCATTGTAAATCCTGAATAGTTCTATAAACAATATTTATGAAATACAATTCATGACTATTTACAGTTCTGGCAGTTTGACTTTGACGGGAATTATATAAAATATTTTTGATTAATGGGTCAGGGCAGCCCTGATAAGTTCTCTACATGAAGAGTCTAAATGAAGCTGCATATTTGCCATTGATCACTTGGCATCTCGCATAAAACATCATGGCAAACACATGCTTAATAGTGACAATCATAAATAAAGTTATAATAAACAAACAAAAAAAAAACATCAAAACAGTTTAAATGAATATGCTCTTCAATCTCCAAGCTTCAGCCAGCTAACTTTATTACCTCTGATTTCTTGGCAGCTGCTGGAAAAAGGTCACAAAATAAACTGCACTTATTCCTCATTGCAGGAAAACAATAAGTCATCTTGGCGTCCATTATTTACTAAATTGTCTTCATTTTTTCACCTGCTGGGCTTTCGGCAACAAAGATTAATAATATCATAAAACTGCAGTGGATGCTTTCAAATACTCCAATGTTTGACACTTGGATGGCTTCTCACAGAGTAGAGAACAACAATTAACCCATTCAGAGGCAAAAAAAGTACATTGGTAATCATACTCTGTATAAACTTTTTACATTCTTATCCTTCAGGGCTGTCCAACCTAAGATCAAGGGGCCACACTGCTGGTAGGTTTTAATCTGTGTGTGAAGGTTTCTTTGCTTTGGTAGCTATCTTTTGCTGAGTAGCAAAGTGCACCAAACAAAATTATTAATATATTTTATAGTAATATTTCTTTGCACCTGAAATCTTTTTGGCATATACTTCAATGTTTCAGCTATAACACATGATAAAAGCTATGCAGAGCAATATAATAACTGCTTTAGACATTTTTACCTATAAATTGGTCATTTTTAATTATTGAACTCTTATGTTAAACCAGCAATGTTGTGTTTGGTAGAGACGGAAGGAAGATAGCTTATCAGCCTTTATTGATTTATGTATAAACAAAATCATGTGAAAATTGCATTAAATATGAACACTTAATATTTAAATACAAGTGTTAAGTTTGAAATAACATGCATATGAAGTCAATTTCACAAGATTTCCCCAGATGCATGTATTGTTGCAAGAGACATTACCACCATGCAATTTCCATAACACAGTCAGCCATATTGTCTGGGATTGCTATTCTTAGTGCCTAAGCAATCTGCAAAAGCTTGCTGGATAATGTCATCTGGAAGCTATGGAGAATACAGAAGCAAGATGACGGAAAAACACAGAAAAAGTACCTGCATTTGTTTGTTAGCACATATTTTTCATCACAAAGCTGCCAGCATTGTTACAGAGGTTGAGGGGTGGGGGGTCATCCTGTCAGTGCTCAGACCATATGCCGCACACTGCATCAAATTGGTCTGCATGGCTGTTGTCCCAGAAGGAAGCCTCTTCTAAAAATGATGCACAAGAAAGCCTGCGAACAGTTTGCTGAAGACAAGCAGACTAAGGACATGGCTTACTGGAACCATGTCCTGTGGTCCGATGAGACCAAGATAAACTTATTTGGATTAGATGTTGTCAAGCATGTGTGGCAGCAACCAGGTGAGCAATACAAAGACAAGTGTGTCATACCTACAGTCAAGCATGGTGGTGGGAGTGTTATGGTCTGGGCCTGCATAAGTGCTGCTGGCACTGGGGAGCTACAGTTCATTAAAGGGACACTAAACCTTAAAAAAATTATTTCATAATTCAGGTAGAGAATACAATTTTAAGCAACATTCTAATTTACTTCTATTATCTAATTTGCTTCATTCTTTAAATATCCTTTGATGAAGAAATAGCAATGCACATAGGGGAGCCAATCACACGAGGCATCTATGTGCAGCAACAAATCAGTAGCTACTGAGCCTATCTAGATATGCTTTTGAGCAACGGATATCAAGAGAATGAAGCAAATTAGAGAATAGAAGTAAACTAGAAAGTTGTTTAAAACTGCATGCTCTTTCTAAACCATGAAAGAAAAAAATTGGGTTTTATGTCCCTTTAAGGGGAACCATGAATCCCAACATGTACTGTGACATCATGAAGCAGAGCATGATCCTGGGCTGCAAGGGCAGTATTCCAATAAAATAACGACCCGAAACACACCTCCAAGACCACCACTGCCTTGCTAAAGAATCTGAGTGTAAAGGTGATGGACTGGCCAAGCATGTATCCAGGCCTAAACCCTATTGAGCATCTGTGGGGCATCCTCAAATGGAAGGTGGGGGAGCGCAAGGTCTCTAACATCCACCAGCTCCATGATGTCATCATGGAGGAGTGGAAGAGGACTCCAGTGGCAACCTGTGAAGCTCTGGTGAACTCCATGCCCAAGAGGGTTAAGGAAGTGCTGGAAAATAATGGTGGGCACACAAAATATTGACACTTTGGACCCAATTTGGACATTTCCACTTAGGGATGTACTCACTTTTGTTGCCAAAGGTTTAGACATTAATGGCTGTGTGTTGAGTTATTTTGAGGGGACAGCACATTTACACTGTTATACAGGCTGTACACTCACTACTTTGCATTGTAGATGGCGTCCCTCGAATTCCGATTGGCTGATAGGATTCTATCAGCCAATCGGAATTAAGGTAGGAAAAATCTGATTGGCTGATTGAATCAGCCAATCAGATTCAAGTTCAATCGTTTTGGCTGATCCAATCAGCCAATCAGATTGAGCTTGCATTCTATTGGCTGTTACGATCAGCCAATCGGAATTCGAGGGACGCCATCTTGGATGACGTCACTTAAAGGAACCTTCATTCGTTGGGTAGTCGTCGTTGAAGAAGGATGTTCCGCGCCGGAGGTCTTGAAGATGGAGCCGCTCCTCATCGGATGGATGAAGATAGAAGATGCCGCTTGGATGAAGATGTCTGCCGGTCCGGATGTCCTCTTCTGCCCGGATAGGATGAAGACTTCTGCCGCTCCGGATGTCTTCTTTTGGTCCATCGGTGCCCGGCTGGGTGAACACGGCTCAAGGTAGGGAGATCTTCAAGGGGGTAGTGTTAGGTTTATTTAAGGGGGGTTTGGGTTAGAGTAGGGGTATGTGGGTTGTAATGTTGGGGGGTGGTATTGTGGGTTTTTTTACAGGCAAAAGAGCTGATTTCTTTGGGGCATGCCCCGCAAAAAGCCCTTTTAAGTGCTGGTAAGGTAATAGAGCTGTTAACTTTTTTAATTTAGATTAGGGTAGGGAATTTTTTTTATTTTTGGGGGCTTTGTTATTTTATTAGGGGGCTTAGAGTAGGTGTAATTAGCTTAAAATTCTTGTAATCTTTTTTTATTTTTTTTGTAATTTAGTTTAGTTTATTTAATTGTATGTAATTGTAGTTAATTTATTTAATTAATTTATTGATAGTGTAGTGTTAGGTTTATTTGTAACTTAGGTTAGGATTTATTTTACAGGTAATTTTGTAATTATTTTAACTAGGTAGCTATTAAATAGTAAATAACTATTTAATAGCTATTGTACCTAGTTAAAATTAATACAAAGTTGCCTGTAAAATAAATATAAATCCTAAAATAGCTACAATATAATTATTTGTTATATTGTAGCTACATTAGGGTTTATTTTACAGGTAAGTATTTAGCTTTAAATAGGAATACTTTATTTAATAAGAGTTAATTTATGTCGTTAGAATAAAATTATATTTAATTTAGGGGGGTGTTAGGGTTAGGGTTAGACTTAGGTTTAGGGGTTAATAGATTTATTATAGTAGCGGCGAGGTCCGGTCGGCAGATTAGGTGTTAATACTTGAAGTTAGGTGTCGGCGATGTTAGGGAGGGCAGATAGGGGTTAATACTATTTATTATAGGGTTTGCGAGGCGGGAGTGCGGCGGTTTAGGGGTAAATACATTTATTAGAGTGGCGGCGAGGTCCAGTCGGCAGATTAGGGGTTAATAAGTGTAGGTAAGGTAGGGGCGACATTGGGGGGGGCAGATTATGGGTTAATAAATATTATGTAGGTGTCGGCGATGTTAGGGGCAGCATATTAGGGGTACATAGGTATAATGTAGGTGGCGGCGATGTGCGGTCGGCAGATTAGGGGTTAAAAAAAAATATTATAGTGGCAGCAATGTGGGGGGACCTCGGCTTAGGGGTACATAGGTAGTTTATGGCTGTTAGTGTACTTTAGAGCACAGTAGTTAAGAGCTTTATGAACCGGCGTTAGCCCAGAAAGCTCTTAACTACTGACTTTTTTCTGAAGATGGAGTCTTGTCGGTAGAGGGTCTAATGCTCACTTCAGCCAAGACTCTAAATACCGGCGTTAGGAAGATCCCATTGAAAAGATAGGATACGCAATTGGCGTAAGGGGATCTGCGGTATGGAAAAGTCACGGCTTGGAAGTGAGCGCTAGACCCTTTCCTGGCTGACTCTAAATACCAGCGGGCGGCCAAAAGCAGCGTTAGGAGCCCTTAACGCTGCTTTTGACGGCTACCGCAGAACTCTAAATCTAGGCGATTGTATTCTCTATCTGAATCATGAAATACATTTTTTGGGTTTCATTAAAATATTAACTTTACTGTCTCTTTAAAACTGTCAAGTTGTAGTACTATCATAGAAAGGAAGAAATCATTTTTATTATTATTTTTCAATGTAATTCCCCTGAAGCTCAACATATGTCAGTAAACTTTGTTGAAACATTTTTATCACTTCAAAAATATTTTTTTTTTCTTGGCTCTACAGCCATTCATAAACAGCTGCCATCACTTCATCATTGGTTTTAATACTCATTTCTTGCAAGTAGTCCTTCAAAAATGGGAACAGATTTTTGCCACTGTGGACAAGGTCTGGTGAATATGGGGGGTGATTTAGCAGTTTGAATCCAGCTTCAGTGCACAGTAGAATTATCTGGTGCAACAACACTTCCTGATTAAATGTGTCTTCTCTTTAATTTGTTTATAAAATTTGGCATACAAGTCACCTTTCATGGTCTCTATATGCTTCCAGAATTAAATGATCAAAATTCCCTCTGCATCCCAAAATTTCATCACATGACATTTGCAGAATTGCTTGAGTGTAATTTTTCAGGTTTGGGAGGAGAACTTTGGTGCTTCCACTTCTTGGATTGTACTTGTTTTCTCAAGATTGAAGTGGTGGTGTATCCATGAGTTCACAATAATGAAAATTTGCCTATATAAATAATTAGGATTACTTTGAATCCTTGACAGAAGTTTTTATAAACTCACCATCATCTTTCTCTTCTTGTCTGCAGTAAAATGTTGGGGTACTCTTTGTGCTGACAATTTTCTTATGTCCAAAACATTTAATAATACCCCTGTAAGTAAATTATGAATCTTCAGGGACCCAAAATTATGTCATGATTTTAACTTCAGTTTCTTAGTAGCAACTGTTGTTGGGTTAATGTAGCGATGGGCGTTTTCACATGACTCTCTGCCCAGCTTAAACTCCCAACATCAGCCCAGCTTAAACTCCCAACACCACTTATAGGATAAGATGGAGAATAATCTTCTAATGTATCAAAAATATCATAAATTTCAAAGTATGATCTTAAGTTGAAGGGTAGAAGGTTTAGGAGTAATTTGAGGAAGCACTTCTTCTTAGAGAGGGTGGTTCATTCATGGAATACACTTCTATTAGTGGTGGTAAGAACAAACACTGTGGGGTCTTCAAGAACTCCTGGGACAAGTATAAGGCTATCAAACAAACTAAACAAACTGCTTTTTTAGGTAATGTTGGGCTATTAGAATCTATTTCTATTGGAATTTTGTTCAAGTTAATCAAGTATTTGATGTGTGCACAATATTCACTTTGCTAAAAAAAATTTAAACATTTCTCAACAGCTCAATCAAAATGCGCTGTAAATAAGAGAAGGTTAATATTAGACATTTGGAATTTGGCATCTACACACTCAGAACAATAGATCCAAAAGCTCCACTATTAGGATTTATTAATCTACTTTCATATATTATAAAAGTACCAGAGTTTACCTATAATTGGGGGTCCTCTAATCCACCAGACCAGCATATAACAAACCTTAAATGCCTATAAAAAGCTAAATTTTTCTTTCATGATTCAGATGGAGCATATGATTTTAAACAACTTTCTAATTTGCTTCTATTATAAATTTAATTTTATAAATATAAATTTCTTTGTTCTTTTGTTATCTTATTTCAAAAGCCGGGAAGTATGCTTAGGAGTAGGCCTTTTTCTGAAGCATTATATGGCAGCAGTTTTGCAAGAATGTTAACCATTTGCAAGACCACTAGATGGCATCACTATTTCCTTCCATGTAGTACTTCAGGTATATCTTTAACACAGAATATCATGGAAACATAGCTAATTTGATAAAAGAAGTCAATTGGAAACTATTTTTAAATGGAATCCTATGTTTGAATCACAAAAGAACATTTTTGGATTTTATATCCCTTTAACTAATATTGCCTCACCACACTCATCCCTGACTGCAACCTCCCTCACCACTCTTAGAAATGATAAACTTATTTCAGACTGTCATAACCACTATTAACCCAACTTCCACTTATTTAACACCAAGATTCCCACTAGCATGCTAAGGCACTGTGGCTGAGCTCTGTAGCAACCCAAGGGTTGCAGGTTCGATCCCCGGTGAGGTCTACTCAGCCTTTCATCCTTCCGAGGTCGATAAAATGAGCATCGCCTTGAGACCCTTACGGGGGATTAGCCGTGCTTTACAAGTACCCAATACATACAATACTACTGTTATTAAACTAATGCCACCCACCTCCTACCATAACTAATCCTACACCACATCTAAAAACCATTGAAATTAACCTTTTTCTGTAACCTCATAGCATTTAAGAGACCACCCTATATGACACCGACATATGCAATGCACTCTAGTACTGAAAGAACCCCCAATATGATGTCACCATTACTATCTCTACTTAGTACAATTCTTCCCTAAAAGACCCATCACATGGCTTCCAAAAGCATTCCCCCTTTAACCCAGAAAACCCCTTTTGTACGTAGGAATATTTTACATAAAAGAATTATGGTATCATATTATAAGTAGTTTGTTTACACATCCTTACTGCAGACACATTCAGCCAATTCACAGCCCCAAAAACCCTTAACAGACTGTGGTGTACCTTTAACTTGTTTGTTAGAACTTTAGCAATTTTATTAGATAGCAGGCATAAAGTGGTAGAAGAACAGATAACTGGTGTTCTGTGAGTAAAAAAAATTACTTCTGTCTTTACCTTCAAGTACATAAATAGTGTTATGATTTTGCAACTGATTATTGCAAGTCATCAAAGCAATTATGACTCAGTTCTCCTTAAGACAAATGAGTTTTTCATAGAGGGTTTGAACCTTAGATGAACTAGGCTAATGACAGGTGAAAAGGTGAGTTGTGTCTTAGAATCAATGACTTGTAACAGAGAAGGGTGGATCAAACAGAGACAGTAATAATTATCATGTCATCGATTTATAATTTAGACTCAAATTATCTAGGTTAGACTTTGTGGTATGTGCATTACATAACAAATGTGAAATTGTAATTTCTGACTTTCAAAAAATATATTTCATTTTAAAATGATGTTTGCTGTCATATTTGCTTTGTGCTATACATACTAAGGCTTTGATTTTCTTTTTTATTTACTCTGCATTAATAAATTTAGGATGTTTGTCATATAGAAAAACAACAGCACAGAGATATTGTAGAGGATGTTACTTGTTTGTTTATACAAGTTGGGTCTAGTGGAGATACTCTATATTAGTGTTAAATAGATCACTAAGATTTCAATGACCTATGTCTCTTATAAAGATAAATATCCCCTGCAAAAATGTTGTCACTTTCTGTTCAGGTAAAATAAGACTGTTCATAACCTTGTTTTTTTTTATACAAGCTAAGAGGTATCTCTTATGTTCCCTGCTGTCATTTGAGATATTCCATATTCTTGTTTACCAGTGATGTCCTGGTATAATTTATTTGTATTTCAGATAGCGTGTGGCTTATTCGGCATGCCATGCAGAGTTATTATCCATACACATTATATATATATATATATATATATATATATATATACACAGGGAGTGCAGAATTATTAGGCAAGTTGTATTTTTGAGGATTAATTTTATTATTGAACAACAACCATGTTCTCAATGAACCCAAAAAACTCATTAATATCAAAGCTGAATAGTTTTGGAAGTAGTTTTTAGTTTGTTTTTAGTTATAGCTATTTTAGGTGGATATCTGTGTGTGCAGGTGACTATTACTGTGCATAATTATTAGGCAACTTAACAAAAAACAAATATATACCCATTTCAATTATTTATTTTTACCAGTGAAACCAATATAACATCTCAACATTCACAAATATACATTTCTGACATTCAAAAACAAAACAAAAACAAATCAGTGACCAATATAGCCACCTTTCTTTGCAAGGACACTCAAAAGCCTGCCATCCATGGATTCTGTCAGTGTTTTGATCTGTTCACCATCAACATTGCGTGCAGCAGCAACCACAGCCTCCCAGACGCTGTTCAGAGAGGTGTACTGTTTTCCCTCCTTGTAAATCTCACATTTGATGATGGACCACAGGTTCTCAATGGGGTTCAGATCAGGTGAACAAGGAGGCCATGTCATTAGATTTTTTTCTTTTATACCCTTTCTTGCCAGCCACGCTGTGGAGTACTTGGACGCGTGTGATGGAGCATTGTCCTGCATGAAAATCATGTTTTTCTTGAAGGATGCAGACTTCTTCCTGTACCACTGCTTGAAGAAGGTGTCTTCCAGAAACTGGCAGTAGGACTGGGAGTTGAGCTTGACTCCATCCTCAACCCGAAAAGGCCCCACAAGCTCATCTTTGATGATACCAGCCCAAACCAGTACTCCACCTCCACCTTGCTGGCGTCTGAGTCGGACTGGAGCTCTCTGCCCTTTACCAATCCAGCCACGGGCCCATCCATCTGGCCCATCAAGACTCACTCTCATTTCATCAGTCCATAAAACCTTAGAAAAATCAGTCTTGAGATATTTCTTGGCCCAGTCTTGACGTTTCAGCTTGTGTGTCTTGTTCAGTGGTGGTCGTCTTTCAGCCTTTCTTACCTTGGCCATGTCTCTGAGTATTGCACACCTTGTGCTTTTGGGCACTCCAGTGATGTTGCAGCTCTGAAATATGGCCAAACTGGTGGCAAGTGGCATCTTGGCAGCTGCACGCTTGACTTTTCTCAGTTCATGGGCAGTTATTTTGCGCCTTGGTTTTTCCACATGCTTCTTGCGACCCTGTTGACTATTTTGAATGAGACACTTGATTGTTCGATGATCACGCTTCAGAAGCTTTGCAATTTTAAGAGTGCTGCATCCCTCTGCAAGATATCTCACTATTTTTGACTTTTCTGAGCCTGTCAAGTCCTTCTTTTGACCCATTTTGCCAAAGGAAAGGAAGTTGCCTAATAATTATGCACACCTGATATAGGGTGTTGATGTCATTAGACCACACCCCTTCTCATTACAGAGATGCACATCACCTAATATGCTTAATTGGTAGTAGGCTTTCGAGCCTATACAGCTTGGAGTAAGACAACATGCATAAAGAGGATGATGTGGTCAAAATACTCATTTGCCTAATAATTCTGCACTCCCTGTATATATATATATATATATATATATATATATATATATATATATATATATATATATATATATATATATATATATATATATATACATACACACACACACACATAAATATATGTGTGTGTTAATCTCTATTGGATATATATGCCTAAATCAATGAGACAACAGTAATCATACAATGATTTTACATTCATCTATTATGCTTGAAAGCATTGTGATTGATAGGAATCCATCTCCCTATCTTGTTGAGAGAAGCCAATTATCAGATTTTTTCAAACATGGAAACTTAAAGGTCATAAATTTTTCATTTCAGTTTTTCATACCATAATTATTGGAAATTACATCAGGAGTATATTTCAAATAGGAAGAAATAAAATATGACCTCTTTATTAAACCTATTGCTGTCAGAGTAACCTGAAACACAAGTCGCATAGCAATGGATAGCAGATCTGTCCAGTGAGTGAATGGTTTTATTAACTTATATGAATCATATAGTTCAATTTTTCAAAAACATTTACACATCAAAATATATAATGTATGTTAAATTTACATTATTTACATCAGGACTGTTATAAAGCTTGAATAAAAAAAAAATAGAAATATTCAAGCTTAAAGGGACACTGAACCCAATTTTTTTTTTCCTTTCATGATTCATGCATGCAATTTTAAGCAACTTTCTAATTTACTCCTATTATAAAATTTTCTTCGTTCTCTTGTTATCTTTCTTTTAATAGCAGGAATGTAAATATTAACAGCCAATCCATTTTAGGTTCAGCAGCATGGATAGCACTTGCTTATTGGAGGCTTACATTTAGCCACTTATAAGCAAGCATAACCCAGGTTCTCAACCAAAAATGGGCCAGCTCCTATGCATCACATTCCTGCTTTTTAAATAAAGATATCAACAGAACAAAGAAAGTTTGATAATAGGAGTAAATTATTAAGTTGCTTAAAATTGTATGCTCTATCTGAATCATGAAAGAAAAAAATTGTAGTTTAGTGTCCCTTTAAAGGGACACTGAACCCAAATTTTTTCTTTCGTTATTCTGATAGAGCATGCAATTTTTTTTTTAATTTTTTTTTATTTTATTTTTTATTGAGGATAATAAAAATCACATACATATAAAGCAAAAAGTTCTATATGACACCATCAACATTGCAACTAATCAGGTCATATCAAGTCTAACACCTGCAAAAAAGAAGCATAAAACTCCCTAACGCAGCCCCATTGTTCCTATGGGGAAATAAACGTTATCTCTACACCTAACATCCTAACATGAACCCCAAGTCTAAAACCCCTAATCTTACACTTATTAACCCCTAATCTGCTGCCCCGGACATCGCCGACACCTGCATTATATTAGTAACCCCTAATCTGCCGCTCTGGACACCGCCACCACCTACATTATATGTTTGAACCCCTAATCTGCTGCCCCCAACATGGCTGACACCTACATACTATTTATTAACCCCTAATCTGCCGTCCCCAATGTCGCCGCAACCTACCTACAGTAATTAACCCCTAATCTGCCGCCCCCAACGTCGCCGACACTATAATAAACATATTAACCCCTAAACCGCTGCACTCCCGCCTCGCAAACATTAGTTAAATAGTATTAACCCCTTATCTGCCATCCCTAACATCGCCGCCACCTACCTACATTTATTAACCCCTAATATGCTGCCCCCAACGTTGCCACGACTATATTAAAGTTATTAACCCCTAAACCTAAGTCTAACCCTAACCCTAACACCCCCTAACTTAAATATAATTTAAATAAATCTAAATAAATATTCCTATCATAAACTAAATAATTCATATTTAAAATTAAATACTTACCTGTAAAATAAACCCTAAGATAGCTACAATATAACTAATAGTTACATTGTAGCTATCTTAGGATTTATTTTTATTTTACAGGCAAGTTTGTATTTATTAACTATTGAATAACTATCTAGCTAAAATAAACAATACAAATTTACTTGTAAAATAAAACCTAACCTAAGTTACACTAACACCTAACACTACACTATAATAAAATTAGCTAAATTAAATACAGTTACCTAAATTAAATTAAATTAGCTAAAGTACAAAAAAACCCCACTAAATTACAGAAAATAATAAACAAATTGCAGAAATTTAAACTAATTACACCTAATCTAATAGCCCTATTAAAATAAAAAGCCCCCCCAAAATAAAAAAAAACCCTAGCCTAAACTAAACTACCAATAGCCCTTAAAAGGGCCTTTTTGCGGGGCATTGCCCCAAAGTAATCAGCTCTTTTACCTGTAAAAAAATATACAAACAACCCCCCAACAGTAAAACCCACCACCCACACAACCAACACCCCAAATAAAATACTAGCTAAAAAAAACCTAAGCTCCCCATTGCCCTGAAAAGGGCATTTGGATGGGCATTGCCCTTAAAAGGGCAGTTAGCTCTTTTGCCGCCCAAACCCTAATCTAAAAAATAAAACCCATCAATACACCCTTAAAAAAACCTAACACTAACCCCCTGAAGATCGACTTACTGGGAGATGTCTTCATCCAAGCCAGGGCGAAGTGGTCCTCCAGATGGGCAGAAGTCTTCATCCAAGCCAGGCAGAAGTGGTCCTCCAGATGGGTAGAAGTCTTCATCCAGACGGCATCTTCTATCTTCATCCTTCTGGCGCGGAGCGGGTCCATCTTCAAGACATCCGACGCGGAGCATCCTCTTCATCCGACAACTAAAACAGAATGAAGGTAACTTTAAGTGACATCATCCAAGATGGCGTCCCTTAGATTGCAATTGGCTGATAGAATTCTATAAGCCAATTGGAATTAAGGTAGAAAAAATCCTATTGGCTGATGCAATCAGCCAATAGGATTAAAGTTCAATCCTATTGGCTGATCCAATCAACCAATAGGATTGAGCTCGCATTTTATTGGCTGATTGGAACAGCCAATAGAATGTGAGCTCAATGCTATTGGCTGATTGCATCAGTGAATAGGATTGAACTTTAATCCTATTGGCTGTTTGCATCAGCCAATAGGATTTTTTCTACCTTAATTCCGATTGGCTGATAGAATTCTCAGCCAATCGGAATCTAAGGGATGCCATCTTGGATGACGCCACTTAAAGGTACCTTCTTTCTGTTTTAGTCATCAGATGAAGAGGATGCTCATCATCGGATGTCTTGAAGATGGACCCGCTCCGCGCCGGATGGATGAAGATAGAAGATGCAGTCTGGATGAAGACTTCTGCCCGTCTGGATGACCACTTCTGCCCGGCTTGGATGAAGACTTCTGCCCGTCTGGAGGACCACTTCGCCCGGCTTGGATGAAGACTTCTCCCGGTAAGTCGATCTTCAGGGGGTTAGTGTTAGATTTTTTTAAGGGTGTATTGGGTGGGCTTTATTTTTTAGATTAGGGTTTGGGTGGCAAAAGAGCTAACTGCCCTTTTAAGGGCAATGCCCATCCAAATGCCCTTTTCAGGGCAATGGGGAGCTTAGGTTTTTTTAGCTAGTATTTTATTTGGGGGGTTGGTTGTGTGGGTGGTGGGTTTTACTGTTGATTGGGGTTGTTTGTATTTTTTTACAGGTAAAAGAGCTGATTACTTTGGGGCAATGCCCTGCAAAAGGCTCTTTTAAGGGCTATTGGTAGTTTAGTTTAGGCTAGGTTTTTTTTTGGGGGGGGGCTTTTTTATTTTAATAGGGCTATTAGATTAGGTGTAATTAGTTAAAATTTCTGTAATTTGTTTATTATTTTCTGTAATTTAGTGTTTGTTTTTTTGTACTTTAGCTAATTTAATTTAATTTAGGTAATTGTATTTAATTTAGTTAATTTATTTAATTATAGTGTAGTGTTAGGTGTTAGTGTAACTTAGGTTAGGTTTTATTTTACAGGTAAATTTGTATTTATTTTAGCTAGGTAGTTATTAAATAGTTAATAACTATTTAATAACTATTCCACCTAGTTAAAATAAATACAAACTTGCCTGTAAAATAAAAATAAACCCTAAGCTAGCTACAATGTAACTATTAGTTATATTGTAGATAGCTAAGGGTTTATTTTATAGGTAAGTATTTAGCTCTAAATAGGAATTATTTAGTTAATGATATGAATATTTATTTCAATTTATTTAAATTATATTTAAGTTAGGGGGTGTTAGGTTTAGGGTTAGACTTAGGTTTAGGGGTTAATAACTTTAATATAGTGGCGGCGACATTGGGGGCAGCAGATTAGGGGTTAATAAATGTAGGTAGGTGGCGGCGATGTTAGGGACGGCAAATTAGGGCTTAATACTATTTAACTAATGTTTGCTAGGCGGGAGTGTGGCGGTTTAGGGGTTAATATGTTTATTATAGCATTGCCAACGTTGGGGGCGGCAGATTAGGGGTTAATAAGTGTAGGTAGGTGGCGGCGACATTGGGGGTGGCAGATTAGGGGTTAATAAATAGTATGTAGGTGTTGGCGATGTTGGGGGCAGCAGATTAGGGGTTAATACATATAATGTAGGTGGCAGCGGTGTCCAAAGCGGCAGATTAGGGGTTAAAATTTTTATTTTAGTATTTGCGATGTGGGAGGGCCTCGGTTTAGGGGTTAATAGGTAGTTTATGGGTGTTAGTGTACTTTTTAGCACTTTAGTTATGAGTTTTAGGCTACGGCGTTGTACCATAAAACTCTTAACTACTGACTTTTAAATGCGTTAGGACTCTTGACAGGGTAGGGTGTACCGCTCACTTTTTGGCCTCCCAGGACAGATTCATAATATCAGCGCTATGGAAGTCCCATAGAAAAAAGACTTTACGAAGTTTACGTAAGTCATTTTGCTGTAAGGCCAAAGAAGTGTGCAGTGACCCTAAACCTTCAAGACTAGTAATACTAGCGGGCATAAAAAAGCAGCATTAGGACCTCTTAATGCTGCTTTTTTACCCTAATGCACAACTCGTAATCTAGCCGATATATTCTAATGTATGAACCAATACCAAAAAACCATAACTCAAGGCCTATAGCAAATAAAAGAAAAAAAAAAATACTAAGATAATCATTGGGCCTATAAAGTGCAGAACCCTAGAGCGTCGTTACTGTACCCTACTCAGCTCCCTCTCCCCCCTCCCCAGAAAGAAGAGAAGAAAAAAAAAAAAGGAAGAGGGATTTTTAATCTTATCACCAGTTTTTCACCTAATATTTAATAAAACAATCTCAGAATTTCTAAAGGGGTAGATCAAGTAATCTATTTCCTTTTGTGGTAATGTCTTTATGAGCAGTGCCCATTTTTTTTAAAAAATGAAACTATGTCTTTTTCTGAGTTCATGTCGGTATCTAATTGTTCTGTAATACAATACTTTTTTAGATAATTCCTGATCTCATTTATATTTGGGGATCTTTTATTTTTTCATCTCTTGAGGATGAAATTCTTAGTAGCTACAATTATTAAGTTAATGATTCTACTATTAACTAAAGTTGGATCTTGGTTCCTCAAGAAGAACATATTCTCTACAGAAATGCAGTTCCCCCTAATCTTAAGAGTTCTTGAAATCCAGTGATCGAGTCTATACCATAACTGTTGTATTTTTGGGCATGACCATATCATATGGATTTAATCAGCTGCAATTAATGCACACTTTGGGCATTTAATGAATTTAGGATTATACCATTTATATCCCTTTTCAGGGGTGTAATAGGTACGGTATAGTAACTTCAAATGGGTCTCACTGCAGTTTGTAGAAATCATAATCTGTGATATTTTATTTATAGATCATTTTATAGAATCCGAAATTACTTCCCAAAATTAAATTCCCCCATTTCATAGCTATGTCCGTTAAATTCATATCACCCATTTGTGAAGCTAAAAGATTGTACCAATTAGAAATTAAACAAACAAACAGTCCTCGCCGCTGCAGCCTTCAGAACACTGTGTGTAACAGAAGAGAGGAAGTGGAACAAACCACAAGGCTCCAGCTAGAAGGGGTGCACGCTGCAATAGCCAGACGGCCAAAATTGAAAATCCAAAACAAAAGGGTATGCAGCTGCATACCCTTTTTTTTAATTAGAAATTGAAAACATACCATTCTTGGCCAACACTGGCCATCCATCTATCTTCCCCATGTCCATCTCCAGGAAAAAACAGTAGCCTTGCTAAACACATAATGCCTTACTTGCAGATAAGCCTAAAAATCATGGTGCTCAAGTTTAAATTCCTGCTTTAATGTATCAAATGTTTTAATGTTATGCAAGTCCTGATCTATAACTTGATGCAAAAAGGTCAGGCCCTTTTTCTGCCAGCTGTGGAATATGGAATCCTGTGTACCCTTTTGAAACTCTGGGTTTCCTAAAATTGTCTGATATTTGGGTATATCCAAATTAATACCAAGCAGTTTTCCAATTTTTTTCCAAGCCTGTATAACTATATAAATAGATTTAATTTGTTTGACCTGACTACCTATACTCCTGAGAGGGCAGTGAATAAAAGCTATGGGCAGGAAAGGATACAGTATATTTTACTCTAGACTACTATTGGTAAAAAATAATCTGCATACCATATCCAATCAATAACAATTCTGCCCAAAAAAAACAAGATTATATTTACTTATATCTGGAAGAGCAAAACCTCCATATACTCTCGGGAGGTACAATTTATTAATCGGAATTCTTGGCCTCTTATTTTGCCAGATGAAAAATCTAAGTGCTATTTTAAGGCCTTTGAGATCTTTGCTCTTAAGTAACACAGGGACATTCTGAAGAATATACAAAATTTTCGGAAGGAGAATCCTCTTAAATAGGGAAATTCGACCACAGATTGAAATAGGAAGCTTTTGCTAGTTCTTCATGTGCTCCTTAACCTGTTTAAGAACTGGTGGAATGTTGAGATTATACCAATTTTGAGGTTGTGATGAAATATTAATAGCAAGATATTTAAAGGAGTTAGTAACTATCTTAAAAGGTATAAATAAGGTGGGGTTATTTTGTTCTTTAAGCCGCATTAGTTTGTGAATTACGTTTAACAATTTAGGGATGTTAACTAACGTGTTAGAAATATAAACCAGGATGTCATCAGCATAGAGTGCTATTTTGAGACCCATGTTCCTTATCTTAATACCTTCAATCACTCTTCTAATTTTCATGGCTAATGGTTCTATCGCGATATCAAATAATAGCGGGGAAAGGGGGCAACCCTGACTTGTGCCTCTTTCTAAGATTATGCTAGGAGATTCTGAACCATTGATAAGTAGTTTTGTGGAAGAATTATAATACAGATTTTAAATTAATTTCATTAAATTGTCCTTAAACCCAAAACGTGAGAGTGTATTCAATAAATGATCATAGTGTACTGAATCAAAAGCCTTCTCTGCATTTATTGCAATGATTGCGACATCGGAATACACTGAGTTCTTACCTTCCTCTGTGTTTCTGAAAAAGTCTATGGTCAGAAAGAGCTCTCTAATTTTAGCTGCAGATACGCTTATTTAGGAAGCCTGCCTAATCCGTATGTATAATATCTTTTAATTCCTTCTGTATTCTCTCAGCCAGAATAGACGTAAATATTTTATAATCTGTGTTGAGAAGTGTTATGGGCCTATACAACTCCTTTTTAGATGGATCTTTCCCTTGTTTAGGAATTAATGTTGTAAAAGAAGCTGCAAAAGATCTAGGGATTTGGTTATTTTCTATATAAAAATAGCTAAAGAGATTAGCTAGATGTATAGCAATCTTAGGGGCAAGGATCTTATAGAATTCATTTGGTAAAGCGTCCGGACCAGGTGTTTTATCTATCTGTAATGCCTGAATACATCGGGTGACCTCAAAATCAGTAATAGGAGCATTAATTCTAACTACAGCTTGATCATTCAGAGTCGGTATTGAAACCCCTTTCCAGAATTCCTCACTATTTAACTTATACGATGCTTTAAGAGCATAAAGATTTGAATAGTAATTATAAAAAAGCTTCCGAAGTTTTACATTCCTTATCCTTATCTTTAATTAGATCAATCATGGAGGTTTTATTCCAAATTTTTTACTAAATTAGCTAGTAACTTTCCCGCCTTATTCCCATGCCCAAAAAACTTTGACTGAAGTTTTAAATCCATATGAGACATGTTGTTTAACAAAAAGGTATCTCTCAATTTTTTAAGCTTACTACATAAGCCGTTATCTCCCCCCTAAGAACGGCTTTAGCAGCCTCTGAGAAAATTGATGGTTTATCCAATGATTCTTGGTTAAAATACATATATACCTCGGTTTTCATAATAAGCCAGTTTAGAGCATGCAATTTTAAGCAACTTTCTAATTCACGCCTATTATCAAACTTTCTTCATTCCCTTGGTATCTTTATTTGAAAAGCAAGAATGTAAGTTTAGATGCCGGCCCATTTTTGGTGAACAACCTGGGTTGTTCTTGCTAATTGGTGGATTAATTTAACCGACCAATAAACAAGTGCTGTCCAGGGTCTGAACCAAAAAAAGCTTAGATGCCTTCTTTTCAAATAAAGATAGCAAGAGAACAAAGAAAATTTATAATAGCAGTAAATTAGAAAGTTGCTTAAAATTGCCTGCTTTATCTGAATCACAAAAGAAAAAAATTGGGTTCAGTGTCCTTTTAAATAATTTTCATTAATAAATTATTGTGGTTTTAGGTCAAAATGGTTACAAAATATTGAACATTTGAATCAATATTATAATAATCAATATTATAATATATTTAGTATATTATAATCACAATATCATTTAATACTTAAATCTTTTACAACATGTCTACTTTATTTTAACACAATGTTTAAAAAAGCTGTATCTCCTAATAGATTTTTTTCTGAAAAGCAAAATAGATTTTTTATAGCTTCCTATTTTTCTATACTTATCTGTAAGGTAAGTATTAATAAAGAACTTAATACTTCATATATTAGACTGTTAATTGCAAGAGTTCTATATCATGCTAGATATACAATAGATATACAATAGAATAGTTGTTATAAAATGTTTACACTGCTTTGTTGGGGCCTTGAATAATATTTTTAAGATGCTAAATATCTCATTCAGCCATGCATAATATCACTGGGGTTCAAAATAATTAATTTAAGCCATTGAATCCCCTCAACTTACTTACACAGATTCTCTATTCAGCCACTGAATACCCCCTACACACATTTTTTTCTTTCCTTTCTCCTTTTTTGACTATCTTATATTCCCCTGTATACCTAATTTCCCATCTTTATTCATATTCATAAAAAAGTATTATTGCTTAATGCATTACTCTTGTTATTTTAATGAGGATACCTATATCTCAAAAACCGGCTATGTTACAGACGTGAAAATTGGTATTTAGATTCTCCTTGAAAAATAAATAAACACACATTTCCCCCAAATCCACTTAAAGGGTCAGTAAAGTAAAAAAAAATCATGATTTAAATAGGGCATGTAATTTTAAACAACTTTCCAATTTACTTTTATTACCAATTTTGCTTTGTTCTCTTGGTATTCTTAATTGAAAGCTAAATCTAGGAAGTTTGTGTGCTAATTTCTTAGACCTTGAAGACTGCCTCTAATCTGAAAGCATTTTGACAGTTTTTCACCACTAGAGGGTGATAGTTCATGTGTTTCATATAGATAACATTGAGCTCAGGCACGTGAAGCTCCTAGGAGTCAGCACTGATTGGCTAAAAATGCAAGTCTGTCAAAAGAACTGAAATAAGGGGGCAGTTTGCAGAGGCATAGATACAAGATAATCACAGAGGTAAAAAGTATATTATTATAACTGTGTTGGTTATGTAAAATTGGGGAATGGGTAATAAAGGTATTATCTACCTTTTTAAAAAACAAAAATTCTGGTGTTTACTGTCCCTTTAAGGGGGTGTCAAAATGGGGGGATGATTTATTAGCATAACTATATCTCAAAAACCGACAATGTTACAGACGTGAAATTGGTATTTAAATTCTCCTTGAAAAATAAAGAAACATGTTTTTTACCATTTCCCCAAAATCCACTTAAGGAGGGGTCAAAAGAGGGGGGGCTGATTTATGAGGATATCTATATCTCAAAAACCGACGATGTTACAGGCGTGAAAACTGGTATTTAGATTCCCCTTGAAAAATAAAGAAACATATTTTTTACCATTTCCCCAAAATCCACTTAAGGGGGGTCAAAAGAGGGGGGCTGATTTATGAGGATATCTATATCTCAAAAACCAATAATTTTACAGCCATGAAAATTTGTATTTAGATTCTTATTGAAAAATAAAAAAACACGTGTTTTACTATTTACCCAAAATCCACGTAAGGGGGGTCAAAAGGGGGGGCTGATTTATGAGGATACCTATATCTCAAAAACCAATGGCTACAGGTGTGAATATTGGCATTCAGTTTCTCCTTTAAAAATAAGAAACACATGTTTTACTATTTCCTGAAATCGACTTAAGGGGGTCAAAAGAGAGAGCTGATTTATGAGGATACCTATATCTCAAAAACCAAAGATGTTACAGACGTGAAAATTGGTATTTAGATTCTCCTTGAAAAATAAAGAAATGCATGTTTTACCATTTCCCCAAAATCCAATTAAGGGGGGTCAAAAGGGGGGCTTATTTATGAGGATACCAATATCTCAAAATACAAAGATGTTATAGACATGAAAATTGGTATTTTGATTACAAGAAACACACACCTAGATTACGAGTTTTGCGTTCGTGTTCTAACGCTGAAGAAATGGCCATTTCAGCGTTAAATCTGCAACGCAGCCATTACGAGTTTTGTCGATATAGCTGTACCGCAAGCATTTTAGCCTGTAATGCAACGTCAGTCCAGCACTCAAAAAAATGACATTTTTGCACGGAATTTCCATAGCGCTGCCATTTCAAGTTTTGTGGTGAGGCTAAAAAGCTTGCGTTACACCCTATATCGATATCCGTTTCGCAATCTAAGAGCAGTAGTTATGAGTTTTATGCAACAAAACTGTTACACAAAACTCATAACTAAATTGTTACAAAGTACACTAACACCCATAAACTACCTATTAACCCCTAAAACGAGGCCCTCCCGCATAGCACACACTATATTAAACCTATTAACCCCTAATTTGCCACTCCCAACATCAACGCCAATAATAAAATTTATTAACCCCTATTCCGCTGTGCCCTGACATCGTCACCACTATACTAAAGATATTAACCCATATTTCACCGCTCCCTGACATCGCCGCTACTAAATAAAGTTATTAACCCCTAAACCTCCGGGTCCCACACCACTGCCACTAAATAAACCTATTAATCCCTAAACCGACAGCCCCCCACATTGCAAAAAACTAAATTAAACTATTAAGCCCTAAACATAACAGCCCCTAACTTTAAATTAAAATTACAAGATCCCTATCTAAAAATAAATAAAAACTTACCTGTGAAATTAAAAAAAACTAAGATTAAACTAAAATTACTATTATACTAAAATTAAAATAACTATCAATTTAATAAATTAAATTACTCATTAAAACACTACTTAAAAAAAATCTACAGTTACAAAAAAATTAAAAATACTAAATTACAAAAAATAAAAAAATACAAAATTACAAAAAATAAATAAATACAAAATTATGAAAAATAACAAATTAAATTATCCAAAATAAAAAACAATTACAGCTAATCTAATAGTCCTATCAAAATAAAAAGCCCCCCAAAATACCCCCCAACCTACAATAATCCTTAAATGGGCCTTTTGTAGGGCATTGTCCTAAAGAAATCAGCTCTTTTCACTTAAAAAAAATACAAAGACCCCCCCAACAGTAAAACCCACCACCCAACCAACCCCCTAAAATAAAAAAACCTAACTCTAAAAATAAACTAATTTAGCCATTGCTCTGAAAAGGGCATTTGTATGGGCATTGCCCTTAAAAGTGCATTCAGCTCTTTTTCTTACCCATAAAAGGGCATTCAACTCTTTTAAGACAAGCCCAAACCCTAATCTAAAAACAAAACCCACCTAAAAAAAGTTTAAAAAACCTAACACTAACCCCCGATGATCCACTTACAGTTTTTGAAGTCCGTACATCCATCCTCATCCAGGGGTCGAGAAGTCTTCATCCAGGCGGCGAGGTCTTCATCCATCCAGGTGGCATCTTCTATCTACATCCAGACGGCATCTTCTATCTTCATCCTGGTGGCGTGGAGAGGCTCCATCCTGAAGACATCCAGCGCGGAGCATCCTCTTCATAAGGTCGCCGCCGTATACTGAATCTTCAGTGCAAGGGAGCCTTTTCAAAATGGCTTATTTGATTTTTGAAATTCAAATCAGCCAATAGGATGAGAGCTACTGAAATCCTATTGGCTGTTAAAATCAGCCAATAGGATGAGAGCTAAAGAGAAATCTGCTGTAACACTTCTTTTGTCCGGTGAGGAAGTCTAAACAGTCCGATTTGCAGGATAGCACTCCATAGGGGCGTGGTTTGACAACTAAAGGGTAAACAGACAGCAGCATATAGTGGATACATGGATCAACTGGAAGTGGTGAGAATCAGAGGGGTCCCTTAGGCGAGAGAACTACTCTCAGTAGGAGTACCCCTAGGCTGCAATTCACTAAATGTATTGACCATGCTATATACACTACTTGCTTCACCTTCTAATACAGTGGGACAGCTACATCACTCTTTCTGAGTGTCACACTTGTTTGCTGCTTAACCCATATGAACTGCTTCTAAAAACAAAAAACACCCCTATGTGATATATGCTAATTAACTAATTAAATAATATATGCAATATTGAACTTAATTTATCAATTTATGGGTATATTCTTTATATTGATTTATCTTTAAGGTATAAATATTGAATAAATTGTCTTATGGATACCTTTGGTACTTTTTGCATTAATTTAAGACTAATTATTGACTTCATAATAGTCCGTTTACATATTAACTTAGCCTTACAGACGTCTTATTGTTATCCCCTTGGGGTTCCTTATCACCATGGCCATAGATGTATTTTTAAATATTTAAGGTATATTAACAATGTGGTATTAATTTTAGAATTAGGTAACATACATTTTGTTATATTTTTTTCAATATTGTGCGTTCTGGTACCTTGATTTGTGTGGATTTGGACTTTCCTTCACATGCTGATTTACTGTACATTTTATAAAGAATTTACAAGGATACAAGGAAAGTGCTGGCTAGGGTATCCTTTTTCCTTTTTTTCTAGCTTTGCTGCATTCTCTAAATTTTCTTTCTTTTTTTATAATTTATTCAATTTTGTATGCCCCCTGAACACCCTGAGATACAAATACTATTTGGATATCTCAGGCTCTCCAATATATATTACTAATTTAGGTTATTTCTTGAGCTGTAATGATTGACATTAAATAATATATATATATATATAAATACTAGTCCTGAAGCCAGTTTACACGGGCCATTTTTTGCAGTTCAGCGGTCCCACCCCTTGCTCTCTCTCTCCCCCTTTCTTTTGTGCTCTCTCCCCCTCTCTTTTGCTCTCTCTCTCCCCCTCTCTTTTGCGCTCTCTCTCGCTCCACCTCTCTTTTGCTCTCTCTCTCCCCTCTCTTTTGCTTTCTCTCCCCCCTCTCTTTTGCTCTCTCCCCCTCTCTTTTGTGCTGTCTCTCCCCCCTCTCTTTTACACTCTCTATCTCCCCCCTCTCTTTTGCACTCTCTCTCTCTTCCCATCTCTTTTGCGCTCTCTCTTCCCTCTCTTTTGCGCTCTCTCTCCCCCTCTCTTTTGCACTCTCTCTTCCCATCTCTTTTGCACTCTCTCTCCCCTCTCTTTTGCCGCTCTCTCCCCTCTCCTTTGCGCTCTCTCTCTCTTCCCTCTCTTTTGCTCTGTATCTCTCCCCTTTTTTGCTCTCTCTCTCCATCCCTCTCTTTTGCTCTTTCTCTCCATCTCTCTCTTTTGCTCTCTCTCTCCCCCTCTCTTTTGCTCTCTCTCTCCCCCCCTCTCTTTTGCTTTGTCTCTCCCCCTCTCTTTTGCTCTCTCTCTCCATCCCTCTCTTTTGCTCTCTCTCTCCCCCTCTCAATTGCTCTCTCTCCCACTCTCTTTTGCTCTCTCTCCCCCTCTCTTTTTCTCTTTCTCCCCCTCTCTATTGCTCTCTCTCCCCCTCTCTATTGCTCTCTCCCCCCTTCTCTTTAGCTCTCTCTCCCCCCTCTATTTTTCTATCTCTTCCCTCTATTTTTCTCTTTCCCCTCTCTTTTACTCTCTCTCCCCAATCTCTTTTGCTCTTTCCCCTCTCTATGCTCTCTCTCTCTCCATCCCTCTCTTTTGCTCTCTCTCTTCCTCTCTATTGCTCTCTCTCCCCCCTCTCTTTTGCTCTCTCTCCCCCCTCTCTTTTGCTCTCTCTCTTCCCCTCTCTTTTGCGCTCTCTCTCTCCCCCTCTTTTTCTCTCTCTCTCCCCCTCTTTTTCTATCTCTTCCCTCTATTTTGCTCTTTCACCTCTCTTTTGCTCTTTCCCCTCTATTTTGCTCTCTCTCCCCCTCTCTTCTGCTCTTTCCCCTCTCTTCTGCTCTTCCCCCTCTCTTTAGCTCTTTCCTATCTCTTTTTGTCTCTCCCCCTGTCCTTCTATTTCTCTCTCCTCTCTCTTGAGCCCCCGCCACACCCGACCACGCCCCAACCATCTTGGTCACACCCGACCACACCCACACTCCCATCCGCTCATGCCCACTTTTGCTCCACCGCCGCAACAGCATGTGAGGTAAGGCTAGGTGTGTTTGGCCTTGTGCTGTCTCTACTGTGCATGACAGCTTTGGACAAACACACTTGGGGCCTTTTATATTATAGGATATTTTTTAAAATAGAGCATTTTCTTCATTGTGAAAAACATTGGTATGTAAAATCAGGTTTAGCACTTGAAGAAGGTTATCTTAAGGCGCATTATGTAAATGTTAAATATAAAAATAATGCAAATGATAATAATAAACATTTAAAATTATTATAGATGTTCTAAAAAATACATATGCATTCTAGCGAATCTTTATATAATTTTTTATGACCAATTAATAATTATTAATAATGATTCATATTAATATTTTTTACATTATTTTTATATTTACTATTAAAATAGCACAACTTAAAGGGACAGTCAAGTTTCATGATTCAAATAGGGCATGTCATTTTAAACAACTTACCAATTTACTTTTTTACCAATTTTGCTTTGTTCTCTTAGTATTCTTAGATAACATTGAGCTCATGCACGTGAATTTACAGAGGAGTGAGCACTGATTGGTTAAAATGCCAGTCTGTCAAAAGAACTGACATAAGGGGGCAGTCTGCAGCTGCTTAGATACATGGTAATTACAGAGGTAAAACTTGTATTTTTATAACTGTGATGGTTATGCAAAACTGGGGAATGGGTAATTAAGGGATTATCTATCTTTTAAAACAACAATAGTAATAGCTCAATTTTGGTTAGCGCATGAATATAGCTGGGGGTTTTTTCAGTTTGCGCACTCCATTTAAGTCTATAGGAATAATTTTTAACATTGTTGCAATGTCTGAAGTCTGACTCTTTGCCCGTGTTGGGTTTTACCTGCACGCAAACTTTTTACTTTCAACTTGTAATGCGAGCACTGACAATATGCAAAAAAGTAACTTCTAGTGAAGTTAACATTAGAGTTAGGGCACTAAATAGCACACCACTTGTAATCTAGCACTTAGTGAGAGAAACTGCTCTCAAGCTAAAATTTTCTTCCCTAAAATTAATTGTAACTTAGGTTAGGTTTTATTTTACAGGTATATTTGTCTTTAGTTTAACTAGGTAGTTATTAAATAGTTAATAACTATTTAATAACTATTGTACCTAGTTAAAATAAATACAAAGTTGCCTGTAAAATAAAAATAAAACCTAATATAGCTACAATGTAACTATTAGTTATATTGTAGCTAGCTTATGGTTTATTTTATAGGTAAGTATTTAGTTTTAAATAGGAATAATTTTGTTAATTGTAGTAATTTTCTTTAGATTTATTTTAATTATATTTAAGTTAGGGGGTGTTAGGGTTAGACTTAGGTTTAGGGGTTAATAACTTTATTATAGTGGTGGCGACGTTGGGGGCGGCAGATTAGGGGTTAATAAATGTAGGTAGGTGTCGGCGATGTTAGGGTCCGCAGTTTAGAGGTTAATAATATTTAACTAGTGTTTGCGATGCGGGAGTGCGGCGGTTTGGGGGTTAATATATTTATTCTAGTGGCGGCGATGTCCGGTTCAGCAGATTAGGGGTTAAAATATTTATTTTAGTGTTTGCAATGTGGGGGGGCCTCAGTTTAGGGGTTAATAGGTAGTTTATGGGTGTTAGTCTACTTTTTAGCACTTTAGTTAAGAGTTTTATGCTACGGTGTTGTAGTGTAAAACTCTTAACTACCGACTTTTAAATGCGGTACCAGGCTTGACAGGAGAGGGTCTACCGCTCACTTTTGGTCAGACTTGTAATACCAGCGCTATGCAAGTCCCATTGAAAATATAGGATATGCAATTGACGTAAGTGGATTTGCGGTATTTACGAGTCTGGCCAAAAAAGTGAGTGGTACACCTGTCCCTGCAAGACTCGTAATACCAGCGGGAGTTAAAAAGCCGCATTAGGACCTCTTAACACTGCTTTTTAACCCTAACGCACAACTCGTAACCTAGGCCAATGTTACAGAAACAATGAACAGTGTGTAAGATTTCACATTTCACATCTCAACATACGAGGGTGCATAGGTCTTATGCTCCCATCATCCCAGGCAGTTAACCTCTAGCCTGACTGGGTGCAAAGCCCATTGGAAAAATTACAAAACAAAATATTCAACACAACACACAGAAAGTCTGGTATTTTCCTACATCACACAGCATTATTAAAAGTGAAAATGGAAGAGTTAGTTGTATTTGGCCGAACAGTTTAAGCCAAGAACCACGTCAACGTTTCTTCCCTCCTGGGTCCCTACCTACAGCCAAAAAATGCATGCTTTCAATCAAACAAACTTAGAAACACACCAGGGTGCACAGGCCTTATGTAGTTTGCCAAGACACATACAACACAGAACTGGACTTCACTCTGAAACTTGACATCTCATGTCAGGCCCGTAATGACTATAGGGCATACAGGTCAAATGCCCGGTGGCCCAGGCTCTAATGTGGGCCTTGCTGCTATATAGAGGCCCCACACTGTCTTAATATGGATAACAATAGGAAAGCTGTTACAGTCTGACTATTTTGTAAGTCAGAAAGTACATTTTCTGTCTGGCTATTAAGCAGAGATGCTGCAGGATGAGAGATCTGGTTTAATATGGCTACCAAGCTGACAAAGGTCTTACTGATGTGGGTTGCTCCGCCTTTAAATGCCCAGGCCTATTTTTGTTCCCAGTCCGGTCCTGTGTCATGTCACTGTAAAATTCACAGCTCTAGATACTCACAGACAGAATTTCCTTATGGCTTTGCAGGCTAGTCAGAGATTAACTGCCTGGGTTTCTTGAAGCATAAGGCCTGTGCACCCTTGTATGTTAAGTGCCACAATTTATGTGCATTTTATATATATATATATATATATATATATATATATATATATATATATATATATATATATATATACAGAGGAGGAAAGGTATTTGGGAGTAGTAACAGATAACAAGCTAAAGATGGGTGCACAATGCAGGGCAGCGGCTTCAAAGGCTAATAAGATACTAGCATGTTATAAAAGAGGTATTGATTCAAGGGAGGAAGCATAATTCGGTCATTATATAAAGCCCTCGTAAGACCTCAACTTGAGTATGGAGTGCAGTTCTGGGGACCGATTGCAAAAAAAGATATTGCAGAACTAGAAAAAGTTCAGAGAAGGGCCACAAAGCTAATAAGGGGATTGGAGAATTTAACCTATGAGGAGAGGCTAGCCAAACTGAGTCTGTTTTCTTTAGAAAAAAGGTGCTTGAGAGGTGACATGATTACTTTATATAAATATATGCAAGGCCCATATTCAGAGATGGCAGAAGCTCTGTTTATTCCTAGAAAAAGAGGTCACAATTTAAGGTTGGAGGAAAGGACATTTAATCTCCTGCAACGGAAACGTTTTTTCACTGTAAGAGCAATAAAATTGTGGAACTCATTACCAAAGGAGGTAGTGAATATCAATACCCTAGATACATTTAAAAATAGTCTGGATACATTTCTGTATATAAACAAAATTCATGGATATGATTGATAGTATTAAATAAGTCCCCTTTTAGTTGGGTTATTTAAGCTTAACTGGAGCTTTTTGTAAGTATTTTAGATTTGTATAGGTTGAACTCGATGGACTTCAGTCTTTTTTCAACCTTATCTACTATATTACTATGTTATATAAACAACTAAACATACGCACTCACTGGATTTAAACCACACACACTATATTATGTAGTGACATTTTGGGCCATTCACCCCTTCCTCAGACAAAGGGGTGAGCCACACACACTTTATTATGTAGTGACGTTTCGGGGCATTCACCCCCTCCTCGTCTAAGGAAGGGGTGAATGCCCCGAAACGTCACTACATAATAAAGTATGTGTGGTTTAAATCCAGTGAGTGCATATGTTTAGTTGTTTATTGAAAGTGTATGCACCCTGGTCCTGGGATTTTTTTTAGCGAGTGGAGTGCGCTACCCTGCATCTATATATATATATATATATATATATATATATATATATATATAGATAGAGAGAGAGAGAGAGAGAGAGAGAGAGAGAGAGAGAGAAATAGCATAAAGACAGGACCTGGTGATGATCCCTGCGGTCCCACGCCAAAAAAGCCAGCACACGAGATTTAGCAACACACCTTTTAATGCCAACAATGCATAACGTTTCAGCTCCCACTGGAGCTTTGATCACATGCGGTAGTTCATAGGAATAAATCAGGCATGATTTGGCGTGGGACCGCAGGGATCATCACCAGGTCCTGTCTTTATGCTATTTCTCTACATTCATCTTTGGGCCATGCATTTGAGTGGTTTTTACATTGGTGAGTGCTGATCTTGTCTGTAAATATATATATATATATAACACTCAGAGAAAGTCCAGCACTCACTTACAAGCTTTCAGCTAAGATTTAAAAGCAAAAATGGAAAGGTTAGTTACCGCATTTGTAAGTGAGTGCTGGATTTTCTCTGTGTGTTGTATTAATTTGTTTTGTAATTTCCCTATAGTTCTTGCACCCAGACCTGTCTGGGGTTAACTGCCTGTGACTCTGGGGACAGCATAGCTTCCTGTGAGGGCCCGTGAGCACCCAGGGCTGAGCATGTTACAGGGTCATGGGATGCGTACCCCGTCCAGTATGAGAGAGAAGTCCCCTTCCGTGTTTTGTATATATATATATCCTTTTAGATGTGATGGTGTCAAATAACATCTTGAAACAATTTTATAGTTAATTTCTAGCATCTGAGGGGAAGCTGAGGAATTATGCTCAATCTCAAAAAAAATCCACTCATCAGGTGTCATTTCTGATCCCAGTTCTATCTGCAACTATCTAGAATATGAGGGAAGGGAGGAAGTACTGCAGAAGTACTACAAGCTGTTGGGGTCCTAAGTAGGTCCTGAACTTCAGGGGAAGACTGGATGAGGTGCCTTAAATTAGTATATTTCAACCATGGAGCAACACCCCCTTGCTACATATGTCAGTTCACATGTAGGCCTCAGCTTTCCTTGATTTACAATTTTATATAAAGCTACTGCAATGCCCAGATCCCTGTCCCTTTTATTTCTTTTTTGGGGATAATGGGGTCAAGGGTGATCTAGGGCTGGATATTCTTTAAGATGTTTTTATTATCCCATCCCACATCTGAAATATGTGTTTATATAAGCAGTAATTATCTTTCATAGATGGTCTGAATTCATTGGGGACCAAGAACAGAGAGCTGACATTTACAGTTCTTAATATTTATGAGTTTAAAGAGAGCCAAGCATCTGAGCCCGCAATGCTTTTCAAAGTTAAAACGTTGTAATAGGAGGCTAGCTCTGGAACTCCCATACATCCCCTATATGCACTAGTAGATTTATTAATCCTCAGCTAAGGTTCTTTCCCAAATAAAAACATTCAAACAAGATTTTTTTTTCGAAGGAAAGGTCTTGAGGATATAAACTTAAAGGTGTTTTTCACGTGAGCACTACCTTAAGTTGTGTATTATACCCTTATTTGATATTCAGCTGATTGTTCTTAGGAAGCATAACGTATTTGTTTTAAAATTGTGTATGGGGTAATAGTTATAGACTTGGTAGCCCTCTGGAGATGCAACTAAATGCACAAGGACAGCTTATTGTGCGTGGGTCTAGGGGTGCAGAAATGTTGTCACCCATAATGGAGTCAATTATAATGCTTCCCAAATAATGTGTCTCTTCTTATTTGACTTAAAGGGACATGATACCCAAATGCTGAATGCAGCATAGCTGTAAAAAGCTGACTAGAAAACATCTACCTTAAAATTTCCTCAGAAGCCATAACTTATTATAAAGGGACTTAAGGCAGCTAATCAGGAGGCTAGTCCCAGGACCTGTAAGGAAGCGGGTATCTGGCATTTGCAAACACAGTCATGATATTTCCCTTCTCAGTTTATGGAAGTTTACATTGAAATCTCATGATATTTCAGTGAAATCTCATGAGAATACAGTAAAGCAAAGTAAGACATCAGCACTGATGTGCTATTTTTTTCCAACATATAGCTGACAGTAGCTGAAGCATAACTGTTCACAGAGCACTTACTACGGTGAGCTGTGGAAATTTAAGGTTAAATATCTTCCTTTTTTACATAGAGATGTTCAGGTGACATTTATTGTCAGCTTTTTACAATGATGCTGCATCACTTTGAAGTGATTTAGCATATGGGTATAATGTCCCTTTAAAGGGGCATAAAACACCTTGAAATCTACTTTTTTAATAAATTATTTGATTGTATTCAAAATGAAGTTGTTTTATGATTCTTTATACTAATGATGGAAAAAGGGATTTAGGATGTAAAATAATAGTGCTCCCCAAATTCACAATAAGTGCCCATTTTAGTTACCTTATATGGTAGAATATTATCTATCAAGTCCTTATTTCAGATGCAATACAATAATAATTCCTAGAAATTAGATTTTCTTCATGGTTTCTTTACAAGTATAATTGAAGCATTGAACAATCCATATGTGTCAATGTTAATGAAATTTCTTTTTACAGACTACAAAAGACTATGCCAGCTGAAATATGTGTATCTATCATGCTGAAGAAGCAAGTAAATCAGCTTTTTCGTATAAGTGATATATGCTAGCATCAAATACTTATTTAATAATAAGTACACATAAGAAAGGCACAGTGCAGTTTCTGCAAAAGAAGGTTTCAATACAAGATAATCCTGAAAAACAGATATTTTTTGTGTTTAAAGGACAGCAAACACTTTGAGATTTTGATATAACATTTTTGTTATCACAGGTAGTAAAACAATTGCAAGAATCTTATTGTTTATTTTGACCCATGTTCCTGCATTTTATTTCTAAAAATTAAGAGATTCCAATTAAGACAAATAGAAGAGCGTGTCAGGTTTCACAAAACTGCAAAACAGTTATTATGGAAAGCTGTTTAATTATCGCAATTGAAAACATTTGCAGCAAACAATGTTAATGAGTTCAAATAATTTTCAAATACATACCCTATATCAATGTATTTTATTATTTCAGAAAAATCTTCAAATTACAAGGTACTACTGTCTAAGTAAAAGGGACATTCAATACTAAATGCATTTTATATGCAGAATATTGAGGTTATTCCCCTCTTCCCTCGATTTAGGGTGGCACCAGGTTGACATTTAGCTTTCACTACATTCCAGTGCTGTCTGATGTATTTGCATATGTGCAGTAGCTCTCCTTCAGATCCTTGCGGTACAACCTATTAAAAAATAAAGATGCTGCAATCTTTATTTTTTTATAAAATACACTACATAGTACTTTGGGGTCATTTGGGGCAGATTTATAAAATTAACCAAAGATCTGGTTAATTTTATAAGCGCTAATTGCTACCGATAGCTCGCGGTAGCAATAACCAGCCACTTATAATGACTGTATAATTATTGTGTGCCTGCAAACGGACAAATTTGCCTGTTAGGGGGCGCGCTATAATTAAGCGTTCCAATTATAATCTAGCCCTTTGTGTTTAATGTTCTTTTAAGGGTAAACTGTATATAAAGTTAAGTAAGCAATGGCGCTGATACAGGTTATTGTGATGTTTGTATAAATGGGGTACATCTCATTCTATGGGGCCGATTTATCAAGGGGCGAAAGGCTCACCGGAAACAGTAGTTAAGAAGCAGCGGTCTTATGACCGCTGCTCCTTAACTGGTCCGCCTGCTCTGAGTGGCGGACAACAATCAACCCAATCCTATACGATCGGGTTGATTGACACCACCTGCTAGCGGCCGAATGGCCGCGAATCTGCAAGGGGCGGCATTGCACAAGAAGTTCACCAGTGTATGCTGTCGGCATTCAGCGATGTCTGTCGGACATTATACGCTACAGCGTATCATGTCGGACAGACATTGATAATTTGGCCCCTGAATGTTAAATTGTATACCCTTGAGTTTTACTGTTGGTAACAATCCAAATTGACTAATTGTCATATTTAAATGCAAACAAAACAATACATCTTTAAAAGAGAATATTCTAGTCTCTGTTTATGTTAAAGTCCAAATATAAAGTATTATACATAAACTCACACCACAACTTTTTTGCCATATATATTGCATTTAATGATATACTGGCAATTTTTACTTCATTAAAATTAATTGAAATACTTTAAATATGTTTCCAGCACATTATCCCCTAAATACATGTTATATATTTATTAACGATAAAGTGTTCAAAGATCTTAACGAGATATGCACAAACACTTATTTCTAGGATCCATTCTGCTTCCTGAGACATCCTAGTATGAAGACTGGTAAAGATATCTGCGTAGAACACATTATAAAAGTTTAAGCAAGATGCTAATGAGAATGCAAAGCTTTTCATGAGTCTGGTGTAAGACTTCCTATCAAATCAGCTGAAATATTTATTTGCCCTCTTGAATAATTGATAGGGGCATCAGCTCTCTCGGTCAATTGATTTATTAAGGGGTTGTTTGGAATTAAACAGCTTAAAGATATTATATTTAGCAGCGACCTCACTTGTTAGCATATTCATTTACCTACGGGAGCTCCCATTAGATTTTGTTAATACATGACGTTCACAGTCACGGCCTAGATCTCCGCAAATTGTATTAACACCAGGCTGTTTAGCCACAGAATAACAGCTTTGATTGAGTACTTAGGTTTGGCATAATTAGATTTTTTTTCCTAGGAAAAGGGGCTTGTTTTAATGCTGTCTGCGTTAAACTAGATATGTCATCAGCATTAGTATAATTGGTGTGCAGAATCTGAGGAGAGTTGGCTGTGCCTGCAATTTTCTGTTTATAGATGGTGTGCTCTTAGGTCAGGATATTCCAGCATTTTGCTTATGATGGCTGTTATTAATAAAATGCTCCATGTGCTGTGCTTAGATCTAAGTGCAGAGCTGTCTGATGCATAATGTTATTATACAACCATGTAATAGGAATATAGGAAATCATATAAGAAAGGGGACTTGGATTCACAATATCCTTTTTAAAATGAGTTTGGAGTGTTGTCTAATTTATATTATTTTTATGCATGCATATTAAGTTTTATGGCACAACTAGGCACTTAGCTCTTTACCAAGAAATGCAATGCAGATGGAATAAAGGGAATAAATAAGTCACTTAGGAAAAGTGCATTAAAATGTAACAAAATTTGATCAACTGTCTCTTACAACAAACTTTGTAAACATCATTAGTTTTTAGCACAGTGACTGCAAAGAAGGAGATTGTCAGCTGAGATCCCCCAGACAGCTCTTTGTTCTTCCTGAGAGGGGATCATTACACCCTTGTACATTACACCCTTGTAAGAACTTTCGTAAGGAAAACTTACCAGTCACAGCAGACAAATCAGAAACCAGGACTCTGAATCCCGTGGAGATTAAAGCAGATTCCTTTTTCATTATATGGCTAATCATTTTCTCATAGAAACACAGCAACAGATTTTATTGGCTTCAGCGATTGCTGATATACGCAGAAAAACACATAAGTACACTGACAGACAAAATAGGGACTGGAGCAGGAATAACAATCAAGGGTTCCTATTTCAATACCTCTTAGTTTCTGGGCAAAAAAAACCCATTGTTTTCAGATATTTTTATTATTTATTTATATTGCCACTGCATTCTAATCCATTAAAACAATGGCACTTTGAATGAAAAAAACTGCATTAACTGGTAAAACAGAAAAATCCAGTTAAACACACAGAAATTTCAATAGGTATACATTTTACTGGCTTTCCAAGGGGTTTTCATGCACATTCCACAGACAAGTATATATAGTAAATATATAGGTGTAAATATATATTGTACCAAAAAACCATTGTATATAAATAGAAATATGTATTTATGAATAAATAGAATATATTCTTTTGTGCAAAAAACATTGGAATGTGAAATATTCATATTCTTATGTCAGTTTAGCGTACATGAGAATATGCAATTGGGTTTGCACGTGGGTTGGGTGTTAGTTTTTTCCACTTTTTTCACTTTATTAACTTCTATGGGGGAATACGTTAATGTGGTCGCAAAATTCTAAGTGTGGCGCTTGTCGGGTTAGCATGCAAGCAGTTTACTTTCTACTCATAATACGAGTGCAAAACTGGCCCACGCAAAAAGCTTACTTCTAGAGCAGTTAAAGTTAACGCTCGTGCAAGAACATTAAATAATGCTTCACTGAAGATTTATTGTTCATAAATTGCTAATTTATTAAGTTAAAGGAACACTAATGTAAAATTTAAACTTTCATGATTCAGATAGAGCACGCAACTTTGAAAAAACTTTCCAATTTACTTCTATTATTTAAATGTGCAAATCTTTTTATTTGCACACTTTCTGAGGCACCAGATTCTACTTAAGGGGCACTGTACCCAAATTTTTTCTTTCATGATTCATATAGAGCATGCAATTTTAAGCATCTTTCTAATTTACTCCTATTGACAAATTTTCTTTATTCTCTTGGTATCTTTATTTGAAAAGCAAGAATTTAAGTTTAGATGCCGGCCCATTTTTGGTGAACAACCTGGGTTGTCCTTGCTGATTGGACAGCACCAATAAACAAGTGCTGTCCATGGTTCTGAACCACAAATTGTCTGGCTACTTAGCTTAGATGCCTTCTTTTTCAAATAAAGAAAGCAGAGAACGAAGAACAATTGATAATAGGAGTAAATTAGAAAGTTGCTTAAAATTGCTTGCTCTATATGAATCACAAAAGAAAAAATTTGGATTCAGTGTCCCTTTAGCATCTGCATTCTACTGGTTAAATTGACTTTACACACTAACATCCAAAATGGATGCATTCCAAGGTTCAAACACTGTGCTAACCCAAGCTTACTAAACTATAACAAAACAATGCTTTACAAGAAATACAAGGTATACACATTATTAGAATGCTGCAGCCAAATACACTATATAATTATGCATACCTTTGTATAATACATACATTATATTTCTTTTATTTCTTTAGTTTAAGTTAATATCTTTTTAATTTATTATACAGTAGTACAGTAATATTGTCTCAATTTTATATATATAATAAGCTAATAATCTTATAACTGTTTAAAATATATTTTATATTTTAAATTTTATGTGTATTACAGTATACTGCATTATTATTATTATTATTATTATTATTATTATTATTATTATATTACTATTATTATTTCATCCATATGGAAAGTAATAATTTGGCCAACATTAGAAAGCAATAATGTAAAAGATTTGGTGTAATGTTGCATGAGACTGGATTCATCTTTATCCACATATAAAGCATTTTAATGCCAAATTTAATATTAAATTATTTTTAACATGATTTGAAGAATGTATAAACTTTTAAGAAATAGAATCATTGGTGTTATAAACTTGAATGTGATGCTTTATTATTCAGAAAACAAACTTCCCTTTATCCTGGTCTATAAAATGTCTCATGACCATGCACTACTGAGCTTGCATATTGTGCAGTCACTTGTTTTTGTCATAAAATACTAATATTATATTTACAATAAATACCCTTTAGGTTTTTAAGCATTTATTTTTGTGAATACCATTATTATAATGAATTATTTCTGTTATATGATAAATTCATTTTTTGTGTGTTCACATCCCATGGTTCATAAAAGATATTGCATCAAATTACATTCCACTTAGAAAATTATTTCAATACCTTCATAAAAAGAACACACAAAAGAATAGTGATATGCTGATGTTTTGTTTGCTCCAAATGTTGACTGCATTATTTGAAATAAATTATACCATACGGATGCTTGAATTAAAAAGAATTATAAAACTATTTGCATACCTATGACATCAATAAAATACCAGCACTCAGAAGACAAATGTATTAATGAAACTATTACCCTTTAAGTTGTTTTTTATAAAGTTTAGGACATTTTAATAACTAAAATTCTGTATGTAAATTAAGGTGTCGAAATTGAAATATGTGAGGAATAATTTATTTTAATATAAGTAATATATTATCTTTCAAAGCCATGTAGAATATGTTTAACAATTTCTAAAAGATTTATTAGCTTTACAAATTAAAGCTTAAAACTGTGAAAGTCAACAGAATTAAAATAGTATTCAAGAGAAATTATACTAAAATTGTAATTGATTCTAAAAACATTATGGGTTAGATTACAAGTGGTGTGCTAACATGCACGCGTATTACAAGTTGAAAGTAAACACGTTTCCTTGAGCACAAACTAAATTTGCACATGTCGGGGTTGCGCCACTGAAGACCTTGCATAAAGACTAAGGGCCAGATTTCAAGTGGAGCACAATAATACTCTTATGGGAAATGTGTGCTGGTATTACAGCTGCAGTGCAATGTGAATTCAAACTTGTGTTCAAATTTCCCGGAAGCCATGTGATCACGGCTTTTTATATATAAAGGTATATACCTTGTCAGCTTATACACAGTTATTCTTCATGTACAAGGTTTGGAAGCTGTACGGAATAATCTGTGCAGATACCCCTATGTGGGACCAATGATGGAATGGCTCTTGGAATTACTTCAGTTTTGCCTAATAATGAATTACTTCAGATTTGAGAATGTCTTCTATTTGCAGCAATTGTTGGTTACGTCAATGGGGTCCAACGTGGCCCTATCATATGCCAATCTGTATATGGAATAAATTTGAGCAGTATACAATTAATCTAGTCCAGTAACAAAAAATAAAGTTTTTTAGAAGATATATAGATGATCTTTTTTTTAATTTAGGATGGCTCAGAAACAGATCTAAAGCTATGGTTTCAACAGCTGAATCAGAAAGTACCTACACTACAATTCAAGTTGCAATGTAATCACAATACTATAGATTTCTTGGATTTAAGAATCTATAAACAGTAAGATAGGTTGTGCACTACTCTATTCCGTAAGGATACAGATATGAATTCTTTGTTAGAAGCAACAAGGTGTCATCCTCCAGCTCAAAAGAGAGCGTTACCTGTTTATCAGTTTAAACGGGTTATCCGGAATAATAGTGAACAGACACAAGCCAGACAGCAAATATTGGAGATGCGAGATTGATTCATTCAGCAAGGCTATGATGTGACCCAGATTGATGCTCAATTATCAATTTTATGGAATATGGAACAAGAAAGCACTCCAATCGATAACAAACGGAAAGATGAGGAACCACACTGTCACATACCGTCTAGGTATCTCCCCTCTTAATGTAATTGGCTGGATAGGGGGCGTGTCCATGACGCCGTCCATGACGCTGATCTAACACGGAAGTAGGCTCTGTGCTGTGTTTATGTCCCTGGGGATATATTGATCTAGTTTAAGCTATTTGCTAGCAGATATAGAGTAACAACATTTCGCCATCTGTCAAGTGCAACGTATATGGATGCTTATGTTTCATTGCTGCAGCTAACACTGTTTATACATGAGTTGTATATTTGGATTTTTATTCATTTTTATATTATTTTATATTATGGCTCATATATTTTTATTCATTGTGTCCTAAACTTACACTATGTTAATTTTCTCACATTTATTATACACAGATGATATTTCACTATAGTAACATTGATACATGATACATTGTTGATAATCATTGTATTTTACACTGTCATGATGGTATCTATGGATACTGTGGATACTGATAATTATTTCACTTCCTTGGGGTGGGGTTATATGCTATTTAAACACATTGTTTTTTTCACTTCGTTTGGTCTGAGGAAGGGGACAGTTGACTCCCCGAAACATCAGTTTTCACAATAAATCATTGTTTGTTAAAAGTCCAGTGAGTGCGGTTCTCTAACTTGGATATATATATATATATATATATATATATATATATATATACTGTATATATATATATATGTGAAGAACATTGGAATGTAAAATATGAATAACTCACTTGGGTTGAGTGCACTTGCGCATGCATGGTGTCGGGTTAGCGGGCAAACAATAAGTGTTAAGTTTTTTTTCAACAAGTTTCACTCGCACGCAAACATTTTATTTTCAAACGTGCTATATGAGTGTTAACCTGCACGTGTTAAAAGTATACTTTTAGCAGTGTTTGCCCGCAAACTAAAGCGCTAAATAGCACGCCCCTAATCTGGCCCCATGTGTAGTAAAAAATATTTGTGATACACTTTCATTATGTATTTAGCACACTTTTGCTGAAATTTAACTCTGAAAATAGTTTATTCCACTGCCCTAGAGAGCCTTGTAGAGTTCTGCAGCATCCTGAGGTATTCATAATATTTTATTTTAAGAGGGGATTTCGTTATTATAGTTGGAGCTCATTTATATTTGCTACAGCAACAAAGAAAAGACACTCATACTCAAAAGACTGTTCTAAGTCTAAGGGGCCTATCTATCAATCTCCGTATGGAGCTTGAGGGCCCGTGTTTCTGGCGAGCCTGCAGGCTCACCAGAAACACCAGTTATGAAGCAGTGGTCTAAAGACCGCCGCTCCATAACCCTGTCCGCCTGCTCTGATGAGGAGGAAAGGAATCGCCGGAATTCAACCCGATCGAGTACGATCGGGTTGATTGACACCCCCTGCTAGCGGCCGATTGGCCGCGTGTCTGCAGGGGGCAGCGTTGCACCAGCAGCGCTGAATACGGAGAGCGTATTGCTCTCCGCATTCAGCGATGTCTGTTGGGCCTGATCCGCACTGTCGGATCAGGTCCGACAGACATTTCATAAATAGGCCTCTAAATCTGTTCCAAAGACTGTTCTAAGGGTATATCCTTAAGGGTGTATATATTGTACTTTAAAGAATCCAATTTTTGTTAATAATTTGAGAAAGTTTGCTTAGCTGCAGATATATAAATAATATGCATTTATAAAAAGAAATGTATTCTTTACTATTTTATTGTCTAAATGTACTAGTGCCATTGTGGCCATATTGTTGGCCTGATGTGGTGTTAAAAGACTAAATTAAAATGTCATATATATGCTGCACATTTCTTCAATAGCTAGGAAATAATTGATGCAATAATGTTTACAGGCAATATTTTATTTGAGTTGAATAGATTATCATACAATTTATCGACAACCTTGCCTACCTAGATACTTATAGAAAATGTACAAAAAGATAATAAACTTTCCATTTAGAACAGAATTTAACTTTATATTATACTATGTAAGGTTGATTTATATAATATGCACTAAAGCTGATGTTGAATTAAAACAAATTAAGAATGTAAGCTGCCCAATCAAAGCTTAGATGATATCTTTTCATGGGTTTTGAAGCCATCTTAGTCAGATAAGAACAGGTTTTTAAGTTGATTTCAAATGACATCAGGTCATATTAACTAACCAGACACTAAACATTGGAGCTCTACTGTTTTAAAAATGCTTTCCAAGACATTTATCCCTTTGAAAACTTACGTGGGTCATTTACTCGTGGCTTATCTAGATTTTCCTACAGATATGATTTGGGCTCTTATTAAAACACATGCTTGGATATTATAAAAACTGGTTTAATTCATACTTACACAACATTTACACAATTTTTATCGTCTGAGCTTCCATATTTTAATTAAAAGCTTGTTTAATTGTAGAAATAAGTGGTTAATTAGCTATAATAGTTAAATGATTGAATATCCAGCAAAGGAGGTTGAATATAGAAAACATCTTGAAACATATTGAAACTTTCAGAAGAGCACATGCCAGGCTTCCTGGCAGATGTGGTGAGTAGTGAATTACCTTATCAAAAGCAAGTTCCGTTGAGAACAGTAGTCCAGAATTAGTTTCTATAACAATAAACATAGGGTAAGTTCTGCCAAGTCACCAGAGTAATGGCCAGAGGAGGATAAGGACACATAACAAACAGTAGCACTAAATATAGGATTCTACTACATAATGGGCGCACAATTCCATATGTTGACCATATTAAAAGAAAACTTTTATAGATATTATGTTCACACATTCCACATGGTTGTTTGTTTCACCGGAATTAAGTATTAGTTCAGCAAAATAAAATTGTCTCTGGGAAGACAGAAGAGATGGTTTTACTTCTATAGATAATGAGTTCTCATACATTCCACCCTGTGGTCTACTGCTCTGGAGAAATGTATTAGTTCAGCAAAATAAAATTGTCTCTAGGAAGATATAAGAAATGCTTTATGTAGTGTTGTCTTTAAAGAAGCCCTGAGTATCTTTATCATCTTTTCTCTGTCTTAAGTGGTCACCAGGAGACTTCCATCAGAGGTGTATATGGAGGATGCAGCAACTTTCTAATCACCTATTAAAGTCTATATATAATTTTATTACACATTGTGTAACTTTTCTTTTACAGGTACACATTAGAAATATCTAAGCATGGACTTTTGCATTATTGCTTTTATGATAATGCCTATAATCTTCAAAAAATTAAAGAAGGTAAATAAGGTGACAGATCAGCCACACAGATGAACACTGACAAAAAAAAATCAGAGCATGTGAATAAGGTTTCACAGTGCTCATATAGATCCCATGTAAATCAATTAAAGGACTAATAGCAGTAGAAGTACAATTCATAGAGTGTTCTAATGCACTGCAGTTCCCTTTCCTTCTTCTTTTCCCTGCACCTTTCTCTGTCTTAACATGTTCCCATATTTTGTTGATAAAATAGTGTATCAAATTTCTTATTTTGCTCCTGTCTACAAAAACCTCAGAAAATTTCCTTTTACATCCATATTTTTTAACTTTCAACCAATCTGAATGTAAGAAATAAAGATTTCTAAATATCGTTTCTGTATGTCATGTGACAAAAGCTTTTGCTAAATCTATGAATAAAGACTTAAAGACTAGCAAAAGTTACCCACATAGAAAATATTTATTTTGGACTGCAAAGATGGAAAGATTATAATAAATATCAAGGCTGCAGAGGTATCAGTTTTCTCAAATTTATATATTGCAAGAGAATATATATGCATATTATTAAATACCTGTTATAGGACATTGACACAGACGTTGCTTTTGTCTGTTTATTATTATTATTATTATTATTATTATTATTATTATTATTATTATTATTATTATTACATTGTACTGACCATTAACATTTTATGTTTTTATTAGATACACAGATGTACAATGCAGAACCATGGTCACACATAATGCTATTAGTGAGGAAAAAGTGATACTTGTTGGAGAAGAGCTCACGTAGCCCAAGAATTAGACATGCACAGGCCAAAGATTTGTTTAGAATTTTTCAAACGCTCAGTTTGGTCGAATTGTGTCCATGCAGGCATTTGGTTCAGACAAATATTGGATTTGGATTCATTACCATTATTTCCAATAGGAACAGCTAATATAGACAATAATATTTAAAAAAAATTACATTATTGGATTCAAAAAATGAAAAGAACCTATATTTCAATGTTAAAAAAAAATAAAACTCCTATTTGAATAAAATCCAGCATTAAGTGCCTGACCGGCTGTCCCTAACATCAGTCATTAATACTATATATGAAAATTACAAAGTTAGTTTCCCCTTATGCAAATCTCTTCCAGCGCTGCTCCATTTATATGGCAAACTCTATATAACTCTAATGAAATTACTCTAGTAGAGTTAGGTTAGGGTGTGCACCTTATTCATTTAGCAGCTTTAACATACAACAAAACCGCATGTAGCGGTATTTCACTCACAGTTCGCAGTGATGATGGTGCTTGGTCCTGGAGGAGAAAGAAAAGACAGGAAGCCCTCCACGGCACGCTCTGTACAGCGATCTGGTAGCCTCCTCTCTTCAAGTCACCCGGCGTCCTCAAACTCTGTGTGAGAAGCGTTACTGGCTGCGTGTTGATACACACCCCTATTCCTATTAGATGAGTAGTCCTGCAGCCGCCGTGCTTGTTATCCAAGGTCTCGCTGACTGGCTGTATAGGAGTAATTGAAGGATACGAGTACACTTGGTTCTTGCTTAAATAAAATCTCACTTTATTCCATCTTTTGTTAAAACATGGAACATCATATCCATAGCATAGACCTATAGCGTGTCAAAGTTTGCTTGCCAGTAGTGCTGACGCGTTTCGGCTTTGTAAGCCATAGTCATAGCTTAACAGCTGGCAGGCAAACTGGGAGATTTAAAACCGGTACTCTACTGTGATTGGTTAAAAACAATTACCTCACTTTGCACATTAGTAATAACATCCATTAACACTTTAATTTCAGTGTACAATTAGCTCTATACATAACTGAATTGGTACTTTATGGGTGCTCAAATATTCTGATAATTAATAGTGCATTCTATTTACCCAAGGCAAAGGAATTCACAAACATGTTATATACTCTGTTTAAATAGAGCTAAGATTTACATTACACTTGTAAACTTTAAACAATAACAACATTGAGACCACATTTTCTTGTGTATTTGCCTTTGCATGTTTGATTATTGATTGGCTGGCATATATGTCAATCCTATGGTACATATTATGTATCTAATCATTCTCGCTCATGAATTGGTTAAACATTCCATATCAAAAACTTAGCTTGACAGTTATAAAGCGATGTTAACTTCATGAAAAAAACATCTTTAGTAAATTTGTTCCACATTTATTAAATTTTGTCACGTTTATATACTGTATTACAATGTAGCATTTCAGGCTAACATAGTGTGTGAGTGATCTAATTCCAATAATTGATTAGATCATACTCGCTATTTAACCCTTGAGGTTTCCATGTCCTTAATGTTAAAATCCAAAATACCTCTTTTCTGGCTAAAAGTTGATCTCTATTACCTCCCCTGTGTGGAACTAGTATGTGTTCCACTATTGTCCATTTTAGACTATCCAGACTTTTATTATGATAGGTACAAAAATGCATTACAAGGGGGGTAGTTAGAGTACCAGCTTTGATATTGCACAAATGCTCATGGATACGTGACCTCACTTCCTTGGAGGTCATACCTACATATTGTAGGTCACAAATTGTGCAAGTGAGTAAGTACACCACATAGGTGAACCTACAATTGTAGCATATATTGTGTTGGAACAGCTTCCTAGTAATAGTACTTAGAAAGTAATTTCCCATTTGTAAAATCCTTCAATTAACCCTTTGAGTGCTAATGACGGCTCTGAGCCATCACAGAGTTTCTTACTCTGGTGCTAATGACGGCTCAGAGCCGTCATGAGCACTCTCCCACCTTGAGGGAGATCTGGGGGCTCCTAACAGCTCCTACCCTGGCGATCGTTGCCTGTAGAGTGACAGGCATCGCCAGGGCTTCATGTGATGCACAGTGATGTCACGCACAATAACGTGATGACGTCACCATGCAACTTTATTTATACTTAACAATGTTAAGTATAGGAGGAGGGGGCATGCTGCTTAGAAACCTGTATCTCAGGCATCTAAGCAGCTATAGACCCCCAAGACCCACTGTTGGAAAGGAAATTGCCTAACCTTTCCAACAGTGTAAGTCTTGGGGGTCTGTAAAAACAATAAAAAAAGTTAAAAAATGTTTTTTCAAAAATTAAATAAATAAAAAAAAACTTAGAAAATATTAGCACCCAGGTGGGAAAGTGCTTAGCACTCAAAGGGTTAATACTATATAGCAGGGTTGGACAGTGGATGATAGACACATGAATGGTAAAACATCCTGTAAATCATTACAAACAAAGGAGCTTATCAACAAAAATATATAACTCCAGTCCTTTCCCCCATTCCTGCAACTTTTTTTGGCGCCAAACAGCATAAATGAATGAACAAATTAATTAATCAATCAATCATTCTTTTTTTTGTACGTTTTATCTAATAATGTACTAGACTTTTGAAATATCAAACAAAGTGATAAATCAGCTAACTTGCAAATTCATCCGAAACCTGAGTGCACATCTCTTGCAAAAATCAATGCTGAAACAGCAGCAGTATCACGAACATTGTTGTCTAACGTTCTGTCAGATTAAATAGCAGTTTTACTGTTTCCAACAAGAAGCAAACGTGATGAAAACAATTCTATGATAAATACATTTTCTTTCAATTTTTTCCTACGGTAAACTGATAAACCATTACATAAATGGCTTTGTTCTGGCTGTAAATGATATTGATTTTTTATTGCAGCGTACAATTTTTAAGGTGTTTGAAAGGCTGCCTGAAGCACATGTGCATTGTAGAAAGATAGTGGCACTATCCTGTACTAATCTTAATCACTGCTCAGTGACTGAATACATTTTACTATCAAACAGCGTGAAGTGAGATAAGTGCTTCCCAGGCAAGGTAGAAGCTGTGCTGTGACCAGGACAGGTGCATATGATTCTTGGCTGTACACCAAGATTTCGGGAGAATAAGCCAATATACTAAAGAAGATGGAAGCAAAAATATAAGCTGCATTGTTTTATTTCATAAATGAATTTTTCAAATATTGACCAATCTTTCTGTAGGGGAATTCAAATTCACTTAAATATTCTAAGTCAGTGACAGTTGCATAATTCAGATAGAGGATTTCACTTTAAGACACATTTAAATTCACTTCTATTATCAGATTTCCTTTCTTTCTCATTTTTACATACGCTCAGCAGCAGCAATGCAATACTGGGAGCTAGCTGCTGACTGCTAGCTACACATATTTGGCCTGATTAGGAATGGAGCGTTGAAAAGGGGTTTACCCAAGGTGTTTGTGTACAACAGAAGTAGCACCCATATTATAAGTTAACTGCAATTGGTTGTAACTCACAAAAAACATCAAAAGTACATTTGAAAGTACAATTACACTAATTATAACACTGTCTGATAAAAAATTATTAAAAAAATATTGCACAAAAAAGTTACAAATGCTCCAAGATTTGAGGTATAAAGAGTGTTAGAGAAAAAAAAGTACTGCAAAGGGCTTTAACATAGATATACATACATACACATGTCTAAATATGTATATGTATATATATATATATATATATATATATATATATATATATATATATATATATATATGTATATATATGTGCACATATGTATTTATGTATTTATATGTGTATATATGTATTTACTGACATATGTACACATATGAACACATAGCTGAAAACAAGTAATAAAAAGAACAACTTACACAGCACTATTGGTGGTTAATGACCCCACAAAACATAAAAATGTATTTTTTTTCAACATAGAAACATTCAAATATCTCCTATTATATGTAACAAAGGGTAAACTGCCCTTTAAATGGTCATTTGGGTTCAAATAAAAGCTGTCAGAGGCAAATAGAAAAGCTATATTTAAAATGTCTCTCGAGTGTGCAACCAATGACTGGGTAGAAGAAAGAAGTGTTAAGTCTGGAGTCTGCATATCTACTAACAGGAATTGGAAAGCCCACAATTTTAAGAGTAAAATTGCTGTAAAAGACTATAAATAAATAATGAAAGTAAATTGCATAATTTGTTACTGCACAATTAAACCTTTTAAGGTACAACCACAATGTTCCTTTAAAGGGCCACTGTAAGTAAATATTTTCTATGCCTGTTACTAACTAACTACCCCAAATACGCTTTTTATCAATAGCGTTTCATTAACATATCTTTACCGTATATCAGAAATCTTGTCTGCAAATTTAATTGTTTTCCAAACCCACTCCGTGGTTATCCTTTGCTCTGTACCAATCTGTTTACAATACCTAGGTTTCAAAATGGCGCCTTAAACACAAAGTTATTGGTTTAAGTATTTTGAACATGCAGTGCTGAAAATAGTGGGCAGGATAACGTGACATCATCGGTGAGTAAAAGATATAACTTTTAGAACGTTATGAAACTTCGTTTTGGAGAAAATATAGGTCAATAGGTTTTAATTAATGTTTATTAACTTTAATATGTTAGTTGTTTAGCTTAAAAATTATAACAGAAAGTAATCCTTTAATGTACTGATGGCACAGCTGGCACAAGGAAGGGGGGATATCATGGCCCCTAACCCCTATAAAATACAGAGGGGTATGAAACTTTACTTTAGAAATAAAGAGAACCCCTTTTTCCAATGTGGGGTCTTATGCCCCCTGTCATTAGTAGATGACAATCACCTACCTAGTGTATTTATTTTATATTCCGCATTAAGTTATATGCTGTTATAAAAGCAACATATAACACACATAGATACAATACCTATAACATGAATGAGGGGATTACCCATTTTCAAATAAGGAGTTTCAAGCCCTAGAAATGGCAAGCATCTGTTTTCTAGATGCCTTTTTTATGGTGCTCTGGGGTATAAAAGGGGTCCTAGTACCCCACAATAAGCACTACAGTGAAACAAGTGAGCCTATAAAAATATTCTGGCCTGCTAAAAAACAAGGTATAGTTTGTAAGGGTGCCTCACAGAAAAAAAGTTCAAATTATTGTGTAAATGCAATAAGAGCTAAGCAACTAAAATCAGCTATATCACATGGGTGTGAAAAAGACTCAGCAGGGAAGATGTTTAACTGGCTGATAATGCAAGTTTATGTCTAACCAAAGCTTCCTGGCTGATTAGGATAACTTCTATTGGTGGATAGCGACATACCTCTACATTGCTACTAATATTAAAAAAGTACACTTCAAAATACCCTCTTCTAGATGCAAAAAAAACCCAACCCATTAATCATGACAAACATTATGTACCTGTGTTTCTTTATTGTGTATTTTACATAATATGAAAAAGAGATTATTATTATTGTTATTATTATTATACTTTAGTTGTAGATAGTATATTCTATTGAGCTAAACATGGGTACAATAAATAATATAATAAATAGTTGGCATGCTCAGAGAGATCTAATTGAGGGTCATGTTTCCGTGGGAATTTATATTCTAGACGTATGATGACTAGTTATTCTTGAAGTTCCTTCATTCTTTTATCATAGCTGAATCATTGAGAAATGATTTACTGGTTATTTTTAATAAAGACACAATTTGTACTAATCAGACTTACCAATACATCCTATTGTAAGTTATTGAATATGTTGAATATCTTCATAATTATAATTAAATGAAAGTCAAAATTAAAATGGTTCAGACAGAGCATGTAATTTTCAGAGACTTTAACATTTACTTCTATTATCAAATCTACTTTGTTCTCTTGGTATCCTTAGGTAGGGCAAGGAGCAGCAATACAAATACTGTATATGCCTCTTGTCATTGGCTCTGCAGATTTGTACAGCTAGTTCCCAGTAGTGCACTGCAGCTCTGGATCTTATTTAAAGGGGCAGTCAACACCAGAATTGTTGTTTAAATAGATAGATAATCCCTTTATTACTCATTCCCCAGTTTTTCATAGCCAACACAGTTATAATAATATATGTTTTACCTCTGTAATTACATAGTATCTATGCCTCTGCAAACTGCCCCCTTATTTCAGTTCTTTTGACAGACTTATAAAGTGAAGCACAAACCAGAGGGGCGCCTCATGTGTAGATCAACCAACAAAAGATGCAGAGTGTATAAAAGCCAAAGCCAAAAGGGTACTCACATTTGGCAATAGCACATCAATGTGCTGGGAGTAGCAGGCTGATATCTCTGGGTGTATCAGCTCACCCTCTCTCCTAGTATTATGGTACCGACCAGATCCCAGGCTGGATGACATGCAATGTTAACGCATTGTACTCCAATATTTCACATGAAGCGGAAGTCCAGTCTGTCAGCCAGTTTCTATATGATAATATATTTATGCCAGTGATTTAAAAAGAATATCTTTTGGATTTAGTTACATTTATTCTAAAGCATAATTCTTTTAAGTATTTAGATACATTTTATATACAGATCAAGGGTACCGCCATGGGGACCAGGTTCGTCCCAAGCTTTGCCAATTTGGTGATGGGCAAATTCGAACAAATATATATTTACCAGCAAGACCAAGGGGGCAAACCTGGTCTTCTATGGGTGGTACATTGATTATTTGATTTTCATTTGGGATGGCTCTTCAGAGTCAGCAAAAGAGTTTGCTAATAAGTTCAATATTAATGATTTTGGTCTAAATTTTACCTACAATATTCAGGAAACTCAAATTTAATTTCTTGATGTTATACTCACATGGGATTTGACAGACAATATCAAATCATTTACATATTTTAAAACAGTCGATAGTAACAATTTTTTAGAATACACAAGTAATCACTTAGAAGGTTGGGAGAAAAACATTCCGTTTAGCCAATTTAGACGTATTAAACTAAATTGTTCTACTTTGACATAGTATGATAGCCAGTCTGAAGTTTTGAAGAACAGGTTTAAGGAGAAGGGGTACCCCATTGATCTTATAGAAAAAAGCTACTTTAATTAAATAGAAAATAGATGTTCAATCATCAAACCTCAAGAAACAAAATTAAGAATTCCCAGAAAGATAGTACAAAAATTTTGTATATATCCAACTATAACTCCAATTATAGAGCTATTAAAAAAATCATCAACAAGCATTGGTATTTACTTAGAAAAAAACCCTATTCTAAAACAAATAATAGAAGATAAGCCCAGGATTACTTTTCGTAGAGTTCTTACAATTAATAAAAAATTGGCCCCTAGTAAAATAGTGATGAGCCAAAGATGCATTAATGACAAATCCCCCAAAAAGATAGAAGTGCTCAAATAAGGGGAGCCTTTAGATGTAGAAGCAAAAGATGTAACATGTGTAAGTTCATCACACATGGAAAAACTAGTGTCACCTCCAATAGTTCAGGTTATACTTATCAGCTAAAAGAAAAACTGAATTGTAGTTCTAATTTTGTGATCTACATTCTTACATGCAAGTGTGGATGTCAATATTTGGGTTGCACCACAAGAAAGGTGAGGAATAGATGGGGAGAACACTATAGGAATATCATCAATTGCAGTAACAAACGTAGGCCTAGATTTGGAGTTCGGCGGTAGCCGTCAAAACCAGCGTTAGAGGCTCCTAACGCTGGTTTTGGGCGCCCGCTGGTATTTGGAGTCAGTGATTAAAGGGTCTAACGCTCACTTTTCAGCCGCGACTTTTCCATACCGCAGATCCCCCTACGCCATTTGCGTAGCCTATCTTTTCAATGGGATCTTTCTAACGCTGGTATTTAGAGTCGTTTCTGAAGTGAGCGTTAGAGCTCTAACGACAAGATTCCAGCCGTCTGAAAATAGCAGGAGTTAAGAGCTTTCTGGCTAACGCCGGTTCATAAAGCTCTTAACTACTGTACCCTAAAGTACACTAACACCCATAAACTACCTATGTACCCCTAAACCGAGCTCCCCCCACATCGCCGCCACTCGATTAAAATTTTTAACCCCTAATCTGCCGACCGCCACCTACGTTATACTTATGTACCCCTAATCTGCTACCCCTAACGCCGCCGACCCCTGTATTATATTTATTAACCCCTAACCTGCCCCCCACAACATCGCCGCCAGCTACTTAAAATAATTAACCCCTAATCTTCCGACCGCAAAGCGCCGCCACCTACGTTATCCCTATGTACCCCTAATCTGCTACCCCTAACACCGCCGACCCCTATATTATATTTATTAACCCCTAATCTGCCCCCCACAACGTCGCCGACACCTGCCTACACTTATTAACTCCTAATCTGCCGAGCGGACCTGAGCGCTACTATAATAAAGTTATTAACCCCTAATCCGCCTCACTAACCCTATCATAAATAGTATTAACCCCTAATCTGCCCTCCCTAACATCGCCGACACCTAACTTCAATTATTAACCCCTAATCTTCCGATCGGAGCTCACCGCTATTCTAATAAATGTATTAACCCCTAAAGCTAAGTCTAACCCTAACACTAACACCCCCCTAAGTTAAATATAATTTACATCTAACGAAATTAATTAACTCTTATTAAATAATTTATTCTTATTTAAAGCTAAATACTTACCTGTAAAATAAACCCTAATATAGCTACAATATAAATTATAATTATATTATAGCTATTTTAGGATTAATATTTATTTTACAGGCAACTTTGTAATTATTTTAACCAGGTACAATAGCTATTAAATAGTTAAGAACTATTTAATAGTTACCTAGTTAAAATAATAACAAATTTACCTGTAAAATAAATCCTAACCTAAGATATAATTAAACCTAACACTACCCTATCAATAAAATAATTAAATAAACTACCTACAATTACCTACAATTAACCTAACACTACACTATCAATAAATTAATTAAACACAATTCCTACAAATAAATACAATTAAATAAACTAGCTAAAGTACAAAAAATAAAAAAGAACTAAGTTACAGAAAATAAAAAAATATTTACAAACATAAGAAAAATATTACAACAATTTTAAACTAATTACACCTACTCTAAGCCCCCTAATAAAATAACAAAGCCCCCCAAAATAAAAAATTCCCTACCCTATTCTAAATTAAAAAAGTTACAAGCTCTTTTACCTTACCAGCCCTGAACAGGGCCCTTTGGGGGCATGCCCCAAGAATTTCAGCTCTTTTGCCTGTAAAAAAAAAACATACAATACCCCCCCCCAACATTACAACCCACCACCCACATACCCCTAATCTAACCCAAACCCCCCTTAAATAAACCTAACACTAATCCCCTGAAGATCTTCCTACCTTGTCTTCACCATCCAGGTATCACCGATCCGTCCTGGCTCCAAGATCTTCATCCAACCCAAGCGGGGGTTGGCGATCCATAATCCGGTGCTGAAGAGGTCCAGAAGAGGCTCCAAAGTCTTCCTCCTATCCGGCAAGAAGAGGACATCCGGACCGGCAAACATCTTCTCCAAGCGGCATCTTCGATCTTCTTCCATCCCGAGCGAAGTGGCAGGATCCTGAAGACCTCCAGCGCGGAACATCCATCCGGACCGATGACTGAACGACGAATGACTGTTCCTTTAAGGGACGTCATCCAAGATGGCGTCCCTCGAATTCCGATTGGCTGATAGGATTCTATCAGCCAATCGGAATTAAGGTAGGAATTTTCTGATTGGCTGATGGAATCAGCCAATCAGAATCTAGTTCAATTCGATTGGCCGATCCAATCAGCCAATCAGATTGAGCTCGCATTCTATTGGCTGATCGGAACAGCCAATAGAATGCGAGCTCAATCTGATTGGCTGATTGGATCAGCCAATAGGATTGAACTTGATTCTGATTGGCTGATTCCATCAGCCAATCAGAAAATTCCTACCTTAATTCCGATTGGCTGATAGAATCCTATCAGCCAATCGGAATTCGAGGGACGCCATCTTGGATGACGTCCCTTAAAGGAACAGTCATTCGTCGTTCAGTCGTCGGTCCGGATGGATGTTCCGCGCTGGAGGTCTTCAGGATCCTGCCACTTCGCTCGGGATGGAAGAAGATCGAAGATGCCGCTTGGAGAAGATGTTTGCCGGTCCGGATGTCCTCTTCTTGCCGGATAGGAGGAAGACTTTGGAGCCTCTTCTGGACCTCTTCAGCACCGGATTATGGATCGCCAACCCCCGCTTGGGTTGGATGAAGATCTTGGAGCCAGGACGGATCGGTGATACCTGGATGGTGAAGACAAGGTAGGAAGATCTTCAGGGGATTAGTGTTAGGTTTATTTAAGGGGGGTTTGGGTTAGATTAGGGGTATGTGGGTGGTGGGTTGTAATGTTGGGGGGGGGTATTGTATGTTTCTTTTTACAGGCAAAAGAGCTGAACTTCTTGGGGCATGCCCCGCAAAGGGCCCTGTTCAGGGCTGGTAAGGTAAAAGAGCTTGTAACTTTTTTAATTTAGAATAGGGTAGGGAATTTTTTATTTTGGGGGGCTTTGTTATTTTATTAGGGGGCTTAGAGTAGGTGTAATTAGTTTAAAATTGTTGTAATATTTTTCTTATGTTTGTAAATATTTTTTTATTTTCTGTAACTTAGTTCTTTTTTATTTTTTGTACTTTAGCTAGTTTATTTAATTGTATTTATTTGTTGGAATTGTGTTTAATTAATTTATTGATAGTGTAGTGTTAGGTTAATTGTAGGTAGTTTATTTAATTATTTTATTGATAGGGTAGTGTTAGGTTTAATTATATCTTAGGTTAGGATTTATTTTACAGGTAAATGTGTTATTATTTTAACTAGGTAACTATTAAATAGTTCTTAACTATTTAATAGCTATTGTACCTGGTTAAAATAATTACAAAGTTGCCTGTAAAATAAATATTAATCCTAAAATAGCTATAATATAATTATAATTTATATTGTAGCTATATTAGGATTTATTTTACAGGTAAGTATTTAGCTTTAAATAGGAATCATTTATTTAATAAGAGTTAATTTATTTCGTTAGATAAAAATTATATTTAACTTAGGGGGGTGTTAGTGTTAGGGTTAGACTTAGCTTTAGGGGTTAATCCATTTATTAGAATAGCGGTGAGCTCCGATCGGAAGATTAGGGGTTAATAATTGAAGGTAGGTGTCGGCGATGTTAGGGAGGGCAGATTAGGGGTTAATACTATTTATGATAGGGTTAGTGAGGCGGATTAGGGGTTAATAACTTTATTATAGTAGCGCTCAGGTCCGCTCGGCAGATTAGGGGTTAATAAGTGTAGGCAGGTGTCGGCGACGTTGAGGGGGGCAGATTAGGGGTTAATAAATATAATATAGGGGTCGGCGGTGTTAGGGGCAGCAGATTAGGGGTACATAGGGATAATGTAGGTAGCGGCGGTTTACGGAGCGGCAGATTAGGGGTTAAAAAAATATGCAGGGGTCAGCGATAGCGGGGGCGGCAGATTAGGGGTTAATAAGTGTAAGGTTAGGGGTGTTTAGACTCGGGGTACATGTTAGAGTGTTAGGTGCAGACGTAGGAAGTGTTTCCCCATAGGAAACAATGGGGCTGCGTTAGGAGCTGAACGCTGCTTTTTTGCAGGTGTTAGGTTTTTTTTCAGCTCAAACAGCCCCATTGTTTCCTATGGGGGAATCGTGCACGAGCACGTTTTTGAGGCCGGCCGCGTCCGTAAGCAACTCTGGTATCGAGAGTTGCATTTGCGGTAAAAATGCTCTACGCTCCTTTTTTGGAGCCTAACGCAGCATTTGTTTGAACTCTCGATACCAGAGTTAAATTTATGGTGCGGCCAGAAAAAAGCCCGCGGAGCGTTAACAGCCCTTTTACCGCCGAACTCCAAATCTAGGCCGTAGTGTGTCCAGACACCATGTTGTTTGCCAACATGGGTCAAAGTGTAGTTTCCGTATAACCCCGTTGGAAAGAATACCAGTGAGACAGGGTACCAATAGGCTCACCAACCTCAGACAGAGGGAGACCTATTGGATTTATAAATTCAACAACCTATTTCCAGCAGTTTTAAACGAAAACTTGGACATGGCCACTTTTTTAATGTGACACTATTTAAGGTCTTGAATAGTTGTAATCATTGGATGTCTCTATCATGTCTCCCAGTTCCATTCACAGACACGTTTAGGAGTAGTTTTAGGTAGTCTATCTTTTATCATATGGTTATACATTTATATATGGATTTGGGGCATCGGGGTCATTCTTTACCTAATCGAAATATTAGAACTATTTACATTGTTACATTTTCTTTCACATTAGTTTATAGATGTAACTACTGACACAGTTAGGATAACTGTTTTTGGTTTATGATAACATAATAATCCTATTATATAGAAAAAACACATAGAATAGCACAGCATATAACTATGCTTAGGGTCATGATCAATACTAACATTGTTACATTTTAGTGACATGTATTAGTATATAGATAAAGTTTGGGGTTAAAAACCCTAAGTACATATCCTTTATTAACACACACCACTTTAGTAGTACTCACACAAGTACCACTATATTATTTACTTACCCACATAGCTTTTGAATAATATATCTATAACGGATATATTCATGTTTACACAGGTATTTTTAGTAGTATAATACTAAATAATTCACTCACACGTAGTTTAATGAACATATAGACATTTTTTATTTCACAATGGACCAATTGGTCTTTTTTTGTTGGTTGTGCATAAAGTTACGACATAGTGAGCCAATGAGGGGAAAACATTGTACATGTAGTTAATAATGGTTAAACATTGGCTTCCTCATGATGCCTAGAAAGACATGATATAATAAACTAATGAGGGCACACATCAGATATACAGTATAAGTGTCTCTATTCTAGATCTTTATGCACGGTCGATTAATATACATCGCACAAGCAATTGTATATACCTTTGGCATATACACATGTGAGAGGCGTGTTAACAATGACAGACATCACAGACACAAACAATGAGGTATTCAAGTTTTGGAGACTAGAGGCGTTACTCTAGAATGACCGTTCACATATGCGGAAGTGAAGCTCTATAGAGCAATAGATCCTGATTTTAAGCTAAAGCTTATAGATCGCATCCCCACACAGCCTGTTTGGTCACGGTGAGTTTTTCAAGACATCAAAATAGAGTTATTACGATTCACATACATTGACAATGGAATGGTAGTAAACAATCTCATTTCCCAGTCCAGTAATAGAGGAGAAAATAAAGTGGCATAGCGCTACATGGTAAATAATAGACTAGATTTTAGAACTTACCCATAGTTGATTGTTGACGACACTGATACTTAATGTATTTGGTAATTTCGATCAATAGTTTAATAAGGTTTTTTTTCTGAATGACAGATATAAAATACATAATGGTTGACATGATGGCTACATCTGAGGAATAGCCAATTTATAAGCATCTATGTGGACAAAATGACGGTTGTTTATGTGGATATATAAATACCTGTGTATATATACTTTCTTCTGTGGATATTTGAATATCTGTATGTGTATATATATATATATATATAAATTATTCTTAATTTTTTTCCAATTGTGGATAGGAATGTATATTGTACATTTGTGCTAACATTGAATAGAAATGAATCTAGTAGCAACATTTGAAAAGCAAGGTTTGTGCTCAAAGTAATGAGTTAATTAAGGTAACACACCTGTTTCAGGGGGTGGGGTGTCCAAATGTTTGGTGATTGGATAGTTTTTCATGTAAAAGCCAGTACTTCCAGATAACTAACAGCAGCCTGTGGAAACAGCCAGGAGAGCTGCATTGCACTATTGTTTTTAATGCATACAGGGTTCATGTGGTGCCCGTTTGTCTTTTAAACAAATTTGCACAATAAAATCTTAATTTTTGGGAGATTTTTGGAAGTCTGAGCTTTTTTTATCCAGCTCGCAGCATTGGGAGTGGCAAAGAGGATTGTTCTTGTTCCCTGGATCAGTGAGCTGGGACACTGCAAGTTCCCAGAATTAAAGTTGAAAAAGAGGGCGCCACATAGCGTAATAAAGTTTGAGATAACTTCAAGGTAAAATGAATCAAAAATGCTTACCAAATGTAAATGCACCGTACTATGACCGGTGCTGACAAACCGGCTAACACTCACAGTGGTTAGTACACTGATGTCTGTGGTATACTGCGTCTGTATGCAGGTCGAGTGATTCTGTCTGACTCCTGTGTCGGATCGCTCACTTTCTTGACCAGCGTGATATTGCTGTATTAGATTCACACTGCAAATAATGTGTGACACCTTGACCCTTGCAAATTGCCGGTAAAAGCAAAAAGGACAACCTCCGTAAAAGTTAAAAGATATTTATTCCATACAAAGTACCGCTACGCGTTTCTCGACCGTAACCGGTCGTTTCCTCAGGCATGAAATAATGGATACAATTGTTACAAAGTAAAAACCTTATATACAGGTATGTATTAAAAACGGAAGTTGTCAAAGCACCTAGAGTAACCAATAATAGCTTAGTTGATACGGTGAGTCTAATTATCCCTGATTAAAAATTCAACTGTGAGTTAACCCAAAACAAACTGGTAAAAAAGATTTAATTAGACTGTTTTGTCTGAGCTCAAAAACAAAAAAGAAAGAAAAAAACCTGGAGTTTTGTTATCCATATTGGTCATATCTTGCATTATAGTAAAAATATGGCTGTTTTTTCTAACATCAACAAAAGAAAACATGATATTTTATAATCCATATAGATCGTATGTATGTTAGAATAAAAACTACTGAAAAACACACACATACTAAAAAATAAAAATAAAAAAGGCATTGATGCTGATTAAAATGGAAAACCAAATTTTTGTTGTTTTCCATTTTAAAATGGAAAACAAATTTTGTTGTTTTCGGTTTGAGTCTGTAAAGATTTATTGAAGAGAAACTAAAGGGATATTTTGTTGATAATAAAGGTATAGAGTGTCTATTGCTGAAGGTGTGTGATTTACAGAAAGGTGGGATTTCCCGGCCCTAGCCGAAAAACGGAAGAATGCGCCACATAATGTAATGCTAATTTTTTGAGGCATGTATAATATATTAATTTTTTAATTATATAAAAAATGTTCTAATCTAAGAATTTGCAGATTGTGTGAGGAAAGAGTGGAATTGGTAAGAATTCCTCTTCGAAAAACGGATGTTAATGACGTAATTTTACTAGATTGTTATGGAATTCCTATGATATTTAGAATGAGATGAATTTATGGTGCCTACCGACTTTTGATTTGATCAGAACAAACCCCTATGTCCGTTCCCATATATGTAAACAAATGTTGCTATTCTCCTATATGACCACTGTTTGAACTTATTAAGCTAGACGCTATGTGGACCTATGTTATGAAGTTCTTATATAATTTAATGATGGTGTAAGCGATCCTAGTCTTGAGTGAAAATAGGAGTGCATGTCTGAGATAGTGTGTATATATATGTGAAAGTTGATGTGTGATGTCAGAATATGGTTGCTAATAGTAAATTTTGGCTGATGTAGAGATGAGAAGTGGTATGCATCTATGAAGACCATTTTTTAAAAAATATATATATAGTATTGTAATAACCATATCGATCATATAGTGTCGAAAAAAAGATAAAGTAAAGGATCATTATTGTATAAAGCTAATGTGCATGAAAATTAGGACCCATGTATTTGAAAGTGGTAAGTGTGTGAAAATATTCGTGAAATGAGAGATCTTGCTCATGTGATGAATATCGTGACCTTGTCAGTTCTAAAGAGAATAGTTAAAGCCAGATCAAATTGTTCGTGTGGGACTGCCCTACTGAAAATTTTAATGCAGACCAGATAGTGTTGGTCCACAATGTCAGATTGTTGGTAGTTCTTTTCATAAAATAGAAGCAATGGATGTAAAGCTAATGATGCTTCTAAGTGATGTTGGGCGGACATTTGTGTCTGTCTATTCTAGATTGAGCTAATTGGGAGATCTTGGAACCAAATCCATGTTAATGGTGTTTTCGCAGAGGTGTGTCTAATGTAAGGAAGATGTTCATGATAATATGAATAATATAAAGAAAGGCTTGAAAAATATATATATATGTGTATTTTATTAGTTGTAATCTGATAACAATGATGGTGTGTGAATGTTGATGTTTAAAGTGTGTAAAAATGTGAATAATTCTGAACTTTGTTGTAAAAACATATGTATCAGTTGATTAGTTGATTTGTAAATCACACACCTTCAGCAATAGACACTCTATACCTTTATTATCAACAAAATATCCCTTTAGGTTCTCTTCAATAAATCTTTACAGACTCAAACCGAAAACAACAAAATTTGTTTTCCATTTTAAAATGGAAAACAACAAAAATTTGGTTTTCCATTTTAATCAGCATCAATGCCTTTTTTATTTTTTATTTTTTAGTATGTGTGTGTTTTTCAGTAGTTTTTATTCTAACATACATACGATCTATATGGATTATAAAATATCATGTTTTCTTTTGTTGATGTTAGAAAAAACAGCCATATTTTTACTATAATGCAAGATATGACCAATATGGATAACAAAACTCCAGGTTTTTTTCTTTCTTTTTTGTTTTTGAGCTCAGACAAAACAGTCTAATTAAATCTTTTTTACCAGTTTGTTTTGGGTTAACTCACAGTTGAATTTTTAATCAGGGATAATTAGACTCACCGTATCAACTAAGCTATTATTGGTTACTCTAGGTGCTTTGACAACTTCCGTTTTTAATATATACCTGTATATAAGGTTTTTACTTTGTAACAATTGTATCCATTATTTCATGCCTGAGGAAACGACCGGTTACGGTCGAGAAACGCGTAGCGGTACTTTGTATGGAATAAATATCTTTTAACTTTTATGGAGGTTGTCCTTTTTGCTTTTACCGGCAATTTGCAAGGGTCAAGGTGTCACACATTATTTGCAGTGTGAATCTAATACAGCAATATCACGCTGGTCAAGAAAGTGAGCGATCCGACACAGGAGTCAGACAGAATCACTTGACCTGCATACAGACGCAGTATACCACAGACATCAGTGTACTAACCACTGTGAGTGTTAGCCGGCTTGTCAGCACCGGTCATAGTACGGTGCATTTACATTTGGTAAGCATTTTTGATTCATTTTACCTTGAAGTTAGCTCAAACTTTATTACGCTATGTGGCGCCCTCTTTTTCAACTTTAATTCTACAGAATCCCCACACCGAGGATCAGAGGAGCTGCCATCAACGGAACAACAATCACCACGGAGCTGCATTCACTCCACCCTTCTTGTCTCATAGGAGTCATTTGGCAATATCGATCCAATCATCAAACTGACGGTTTGTGCAGTGACTGATTCACACTTTTCTTTAGCGCACCCCTATTGTTTGGATCCCTCCCTGGATTCCAAATTTGAAGTTCCCAGAATGCCCGACTTAGCACAATTGGGTGCTGCCATACTTGTGAGTATGTTGTGATTATATATATCAAATCTCTAATATACCATCTGAGTTACACTAGGAGGCGCCCTTGTTTTGTGATTCCTTTTTCACAGAAATCTATTGGATACAAGGCTCACCTCAGTGCGGAATTCCAATAGGAATACAAAATGTGCTAGCACTTTGCTTAAGTTTAACTTAAAAACAACACATTGAAAACAAAATCAGTGAGTGAAATAGGGGTGTCCAAGTTTTACCCCCTATCTGCCACACGGTTCTCGGCTATGACAGCCGTTTCATATTACCCTGTGAACTTTGGAGGTTCCCAGATACTGTAAACAGTGAATTTGGCGGAGCTATACAAAAAAATTATAATAATAATATTGCATAGCACTAACCCTATTTCGGGACTTTCATAATACAATTATATGGTCATTGACAGGAACAGTTCCATAGATCTTTTATGAGAACTGGTTTTGTTTTAAGCTTTTTTTGCATAACACATCAGTGTTTATTTTATATTATTTTCTGTGCGCCCCCCTTTTTTGCTGCTTTTGACAGACTTGCATATTAGCCAATAAGTGCTCACCCCTAGATAACTTCACGTGTGTGAGCTCAATATTATCTATATGACCCACATGAACTAACACCCTCTAGTGGTGAAAAACTGTCAAAATGCTTTCAGATTAGAGGTGGCCTTTAAGGTCTAAGAAATTAGCAAATTAACCACCTAGGTTTAGCTTTCAACTAAGAATACCAAAAGAACAAAGCAAAATTGGTGTTAAAAACAAATTGGAAAGTTGTTTAAAATTGCATACCCTATTTAAATCATGAAAGGTTTTTTTGGACTTGACTGCCCATTTAAACTATATTTTAAGCCATCTGCAGGGACAAACAGTTATAAGGCACTTTAATGTTCCTTTAACCACTTGCACCAAATAAAGGTAGTTACTACGTCAGACAGTGTTTTACCTAGTGTACTGTGTTGATGTAGAACCTACGTCCAGCACAGAAGCGCATTTTGCAGCCCCGCTGTTGATCGTGCTCCCTTACCATATAAAGCCATATCACCCAGTCATTACAGACAATAACACTGTCTGTATCGCTGTCTGTAATGATCTTCCAGTGCCAACGAGAGTTGTTGGAGTTGTGGGAGGTGGGTGGGCAGCCCAGTGCAGGAAGGGAACAGGAAGGATGGGTCCCTACGCTATAGAAAAATATGGATTGAAGGGGGAGGTGGGTCCTTACACTGCAGAAAAATATTTAATGCTTGGAGGGGGAATCCTACACTTTATATATATATATATATATATATATAAAAATATAAAAAAAACTCTAAATTACATACTGCCAGACTGTAGGCTAGTATATAAGATGGTGGAGATGTGGTGGGGAGGGGGGGTCGGAGGGAAGAGAGCTGTTTGGGAGGGATAACGTGAGAGATCCAGGGGTGGGAGGTGTCAGGTGGGAGGATAATGCCTACACTAGAGCAAATATTTACCTTTCAAGTTTACTGATTAACTCCTTCACTGCCCGAAATTTCAAAAGTGTGGTACACAGCTACAATTAGGGACCTTCTAAATGCCAAAAACCAATAGCAAAGCCATGCATGTCTATCCCTAAACAAAGGGGACCCCAGAGAAGCTTTTTTTTACAACCAGTTGGTTTATGCCTGCAGTAGTTGAGTGTAAATCATTTCCGTAAAAAACCCATATTTTTTGTGAAAAAGTTAACAATTAGTTTTTTATATTATCAGTTACAGCGGATAAAAAGGTGGCATCAATTATAGCAACATGGGCCTAGATCCATAACTTGGGTTGTCTAATATATATATATATATATATATATATATATATATATATATATATATATATATATATATATATATATAGATGATAGATAGATAGATATAATCTTCCATAGTCACGTTGATTGGAGTAGCCGTGTTAGTCCAGAGATTTAGAGATTTAGATATCAAAATAACAAGAGTATTCCATTGAGCAATGATACTTTTTTTATTGGACTAACTATACATTGATAAGTTGACAAGCTTTTGGAAGCTTTTGGGGCTTGTCACCTTATAAATGTATAGTTAGGCCAATAAAAAAGTATCATTGCTCAATGCAATACTCTTGTTATTTTGATATCTAAATCTCTGGACTAACACGGCTACTCCAATCAACGTGACTATGGAAGATTATATATATATATATATATATATATATATATATATATATATATATATATATATATATATATATATATATATATATATATATAGCAACGAGTAGTGAAGAGTCCAAACGGATGGATTCCGTGTCCAGAAAAACTTCACACAGCAGGCACATCAGGAAATTGAAATCCGTTTAATGTATACAAACAACCAAACGTTTCAGCCCTCACATGGGCTTTTGTCAATGGTAATCAGAAGCCAGGACGGACATAACACACACTTCTACCCTCCACCTCTAAATACCCACCTCCCCTAAGTCTCAGCCAATCAGAGCGCCCAAACGGCACACACCCACATGTAACGTGTAGCCGAAAAATAGCTGCAAAGGAAGCGCCGTCAGGATGCGTCACACAAGAACGGGTCTGCCGACTCCACCCATAGTGTGACACGCATAAACAAAATAGTCGGCAGACCCGTTCTTGTGTGACGCATCCTGACGGCGCTTCCTTCGCAGCTGTTTTTCGGCTACACGTTACATGTGGGTGTGTGCCGCTTGGGTGCTCTGATTGGCTGAGACTTAGGGGAGGTGGGTATTTAGAGGTGGAGGGTAGTAGTGTGTGCTATGTCCGTCCTGGCTTCTGATTACCATTGACAAAAGCCCATGTGACGGCTGAAACGTTTGGTTGTTTGTATACATTAAACAGATTTCAAATTCCTGATGTGCCTGCTGTGTGAAGTTTTTCTGGACACGGAATCCATCCGTTTGGACTCTTACTCGTTGCTGTATGTGCTTTTAGCAGTGCACCAGGTGATTGCTGATGTGAAGTGTGCCGTTTCTACACCGATTCTTATATATATATATATATATATATATATATATATAAATTAAAACTAAAAAAATTACTTAAAGGTTACTAATAAACAGTAAAAATAAAACCAAGAACTTGTTTTTTTTTAACTATTTAGTACTGAAAACAAAAATGCCCCTTTAAGAGACACTAAGTGCAAATTAAACCAGTCCACCAGCAATGCAACAAAAGGTAAGAAGAACTTTTAAAACTTGTTTTTTTAACTACAATTATCAGGTTATTATTATCAGGTATTTATAAAGTGCCATCAGATTACGCAGCGCTATACAAGTAATAATGAAACATTACAAGGATGCATTACATACAGAAACAAACAAATACAGTATTAGGGTACATTACAGTTGTAGGTGCAATAATTGAGTTATACAAAAGGAGAGGAATGCCCTGTCCTTTAGCACAATCAGTAGTAGATCACTTTAAATACAAAGTGGCCTACAGGTAGAGAGGCTCTCAAGCTTACAATCTAAAGGAGAGGGAATGGACATAAAAGATAAGGAGAAGGGAAATATGTCTGATATAAGGCAGGGTAAACGGAGAGTAGGGATGGGTGAATGTTTCTAAAAATTTGAAATTTAAAACAAATTTTGATATATTTGTGTGTTCGAATTGCATTTTGAATGTTTATATAACAGCCTAACATTTTATTTTCAAATTTTCATTTTCAAATTTTTCAATAAAATTCGAAAATATTCGTTTGAATAATAGAATGTTTATGTATTCATTCAATTTCAAAATGTAATATTTGAATTTGAATGTGACATTCGAATTTGAATGTGACATTCAAATTTGAATGTTACATTTGAATTTGAAATAATATTTCTAGTCTAATACTGTGTTTTTTAAATGTAATATTCAATTTCGAATGTCACATTCAAATTCGAAATAGTATTTCTAGTCTACAAATGTGTTTTATAAATGTAATATTTGAATTTGAATGTGACATTCGAAAACTGCAAATAACATTCGATAATAGATTTTTTAAGAATATTCGTTCTTATCAACATTCTATTATGTAAATCAAATTTTTACAATAACATTCGTTCTAACATTCGGATTCGAATATAAACACATTCGCCCATCCCTAACTGAGAGTGAGTGATGACATAGGCAAAAAATAAGAAAAAGTGAGGGTAAGTGGGCAAATGAGGACTAGAAAAGAGTAACAGAATGTAACAGAATGTGGTTAAGTATCAGTGCAGAGGCTGTGAAAATTAAGTAGTGTCTTTATACTGGATTATTAATGACAGATGTACCTAACTGCTGTTAGGAGGTGTTTATATGTTAAGGCAAAGACCAGTACTAGTAAACTGAGCATGTCATTTTAAACAACTTTCTAATTTACTTCTATTATCAATTTGTTCTTTTGGTATCTTTTGTTAAAAAGCAGGAACATATGCTTAGGAGCCAGGCCCTTTTCTAGAGCACTATATGGCAGCAGTTTCGCAAGAATATCATCCATTTGCAAGACCACTAGATGGCAGCACTACTTCCTGCCATGAAGTTCTCTAGATGCCTACCTAGGTATCTCTTCAACACAGAATATCATGAGAACAAAGCAAATTTGATAAAAGAAGTAAATTTAAAACTTTATTTTAAAATGGTATGTTCTGTCTGAATCACAAAAGAAAATTTTGGGGTTTTATATCCCTTTAATATAGTAACAGAATGAAGAACTTGTTTTACTCAAACTATCCTGCAGATAAAAATATTTAAAATAATTAAATTAGATGTATATATATTAGAGATAAATATATAAATAACATACAAGGTGCTGGTATATTCTTCTGATCTAATCTCTGTTTAAAACAGGTACGGACAGGCAGTGGCACTAGCATTATATAATATTATATAATATATTATAATAGCAATATTAGCAACAACCAATAACAAATGTGTCACAGTGAAGGGGCACAGTAACACAGGTATGGCTAGCACACTGATAAACACTGGTCTGAGGCTGAAAATGTTAGGCAGTAAATTAAAATTTCCTCTAGACATCAATCCCTCCCCTTGAGAATGCTGAATGGCCAGAAAACGTTGCAAGCTTCCAATGACTGGCTGATAGAACCTGTCAATCTATTCACTGCTTCTTCCTGGTTTCAATTCATTGGCTAAAGCCTGCCTCATAAATGCAGTATCCAAAAAATGAAAATGCAAAAGAAAATATTGCACATTTTCATTTTTTGGATGTTTTCGTTTTCAGTATGCAAAGAAAATAATGAAAATTACATTTTGACTATTTTCTTTCATTCTTCCGAAAATTAATGCACATCCCTAATATATAGTTTTCATAGGTATAAAAAAAAAAAAATCAAAGGTTTAATTTCTGTTTAAAAGTGTAATATATAGAACTAGGCGATAAGCCTGCACAGAGGGCAGTCTATGTTTAAAAAATACAAACCCCCAAGCTAAAGTTATAAAAAATAAAAAAAGTAAAATTACAGAAAAAAATAAACAAAGCTATCCAAAAGAAAAACTTTAAACCTAAACTAATACCCCAATAAAAATAAAAATCCCCCCCAAATAAAAACACCCCCTAATCTAATACTAAACTACCAATAGCCCTTAAAAGGGCCATTTGTAGGGCATTGCCCTAAGTTAAACAGCTCTTTTTCTTACAAAAATTACCAATTACCCATAACAGTAAAATCCCCCACCCACCTAAACCCCAAAATAAAAAATCGTAACAATAAAAAACCCACTAATCTACCCATTGCCCCAAAGGGGCATTTGTATGGGCATTGCCCTTAAAAGGGCATTCAGCTCTTTTACTGCCCATAAAAGGGCAATCAGCTCTTTTCATGCCCATTAAATACCTAATCTTAAAAATAAAAAAAATCGCAAAAATAAAAAAAATCCTAAATAACTAATTACCCCCTAACAGTAAAATCCCCCACCCACCAAACCCCCAAAATAAAAAATCCTAACAATAAAAAAACCCTAAACTACCCATTGCCCCAAAGGGGCATTTGTATGGGCATTGCCCTTAAAAGGGCATTCAGATCTTTTACTGCTCATAAAAGGGCAATCAGCTCTTTTCATGCCCATTAAATCCCTAATCTTAAAAATAAAAAATTCCCAAAAATAAAAAAAATCCTAAAACTAAGCCCCAAATAGGTACTCATCGTTCCTGAAGTCCGGCGGAGAAGGTCTTCTTCCAGGCGACCCATCATCTTCTATCTTCATCCGGAACGAAGGCGGCGCGGAGTGGAGGTGCAGAGCTGGCTTCCTCGAGTCAGCGTGGAGGCTCCTCTTCATGCGATCGTCCATCACACACTGAAGATTGAATGCAAGATACCCCATATTTATTGGGTTACCTTGCATTCCTATTGGCTGAAATTTTGAAATCAGTCAATGGGATGAGAGCTACTGAAATCCTATTGGCTTATTTAAACAGTACCCTAAATTGAATGCGGTACCTTGCATTCAAAATTGAATTTTGGTACCCAAATTGAATTCAATATTCAGTGTATGAATATTACTGTTAGGGGGGACTTAGTATTTTTTAAACGTAAAAGAGCTGTTTAACTTAGGGCAATGCCCTACAAAAGGCCCTTTTAAGGCCTATTGATAATTTAGTTTAGATTGGGGGGGTGTTTTTATTTTGGGGGGGCTTTTTTATTTTCATAGGGATCAGGTATAATATTTTTTATTTTTGATAATTTTGTTTATTTTTTTATGTAATGTTAGACTTTTTATTTTTTGTAATTTAGAGTTGTTTTTTTATTTTAATTGTAGTTTAGTAGTAATTGGGGTTAATTTAGGGGGTGTTAGGTTAGGGGGATTAATAATTAAATTAGTTATTTGCATTGTGGGGGGGTTGGCGGTATAGGGTTAATATATTAATTAGGTTTATATTTGGGGGTTTGGCGGTTTAGGGGTTAATAGGTTAATTTGGTTTATTGCGATGTGGGGAGTTGTCGGTTTAAGAGTTAATAGGTTAAATATGTTTATTGTGATGTGGGGGTTTTGCAGTTTAGGGGTTAATAGACTAATTAGGTTTATTGCAATGTTGGGGGTTGGCGGTTATGGGTTAATATTTTAATTATGTTATTTGCAGATTAGGGGTTAATTACTTTATTGTTTTGCAATGTGGGGGTTGGCGGTTTAAATGCTTGTTAATACTTTGTGCGGGAGGTTAGTTTTTTTTTGTTATACTTCGTGCGGGCGTTTTTTTTTTTTTTTATTTCTTGCAGGCAGTTACGTGTTTTTTTAGTTATTTTGTGCGGGTGGTTCCGTTTTTTTTTTAAGACTTCGGACTTGCCTATGCTGCATCTAGAGATGGGCGAATGTTTCTAAAAATTTTAAATGTTTATATAACATTCTAACATTCTATTTTCGAATTTTTGTTTTCCAATTTTTCAATAAAATTTGAAAATATTCAAAAAATAGAATGTTCAGCTATGTATTCATTCAATTTCAAAATGTAATATTAGAATTTGAATGTGACATTCAAATTCGAATGTCACATTCAAATTTGAAAGTATTTCTAGTCTACAACTGTTTAATAAATGTAATATTCGAATTTGAATGCAACATTCGAATTTGAATGCTACATTTGAAAGTCACATTATTATGTATTTCTAGTCTAATACTGTTTTTTAAATGTAATATTTGAATTTGAATGCTACATTAGAATTTGAATGTAACATATAAATAGTATTTCTAGTCTACAACTGTGTTCAATAAATGTAATATTCAATTCAAATATCCCATTCTAATTGGAAACAGTATTTCTAGTCTAATACTGTGTTTTCTAAATGTAATATTCAAATTTGAATGTGACACTCAAATTCTAATGTGACATTCGAATTCGAAAAAGTATTTCTAGTCTAATACTGTATTTTATAAATGTAATATTTGAATTCGAATGTCACATTCAAAATAGTATTTCTAGTCTAATACTGTGTTTTATAAAGGTAATATTTGAATTTGAATGTGACATTTGAATGCGACATTCAATTTTGAAATAGTATTTCTAGTCAACAACTGTATTCTATAAATGTAGTATTCAAATTTATAACATTCGAAAACTGTAAATAATATTCAATAATAGAATTTTTAAGAATATTCGTTCTAAACAACATTCGATTATGTAAATCAAATTTCTACAATAACATTCGTTCTAACATTCGAATTTGAATATAAACACATTCCCCCATCCCTAGCTGCATCCAGGTAGATTCTTTTGACTGCCTCGCACAGCCAACTTTCATTTGAGGATGCATGTGTAACTGGCGACCGACGCGTTACAAACACGATTATTGTATGGATGTGAGATGGGCTGTACCATTATGCTGTATGTACACATGACCATAACAAACAAATTTATTAGGAAATATTAATTAGTATTGTAAACAATTGTAATATCATCAAAAAGTCTTCTTTGTATGGTCTTTATTTATATGTTTACCTTTTACTCAATAAAATTACCCTTATATTTCCAAACATTAGAATAGTATAATTTGTAGAATTTATTGTGTTCCTATTATAGCTTATTTTTTTCCTATTTGTCATTGTCAAAACTCTAAAAATAAAATCTCTGCAACTGAAATGTTTAAACAGACGTAGCTGTGATTGTAAGTAGGTCAGTTTGGTGTGAACAATTAAAAGACAATAAATAAATAAACAAATAACAGCTAGATTACGAGTTTTGGGCACTATAGAGAAAAATAATGACCGTCACAAAAGCGTTGTTATTTCACCTCCCTATAGCGCTGCTATTACAGGTTTTGTAAAACCCGGCTTGTACGGGCGATATGGTTGCGTTGACCTCCATACCTCACCCAAATACAAGCAGTGTTTTGATGTGCTTGTGCACAATTTCCCCATAGACATCAATGGGGAGAGTAGGCAAAAAAAAAAGCCTAACACCTGCGATCGATGAAACAAAATCTCCGTAACGCAGCCCTATTGATGTATATGGGGAAAGAAAAAGTATTGTTTAAACCTAACACCCTAACATAAAAACCATGTCTAAACACCCCTAATCTGCTGCCCCTAACATCGCCGCAACCTACATAATGTTATTAACCGCTAATCTGCTGCCCATAACATCGCCGCCATCTTTAAAAAACTATTAACCCCTAATCTGCCGCTCCCGATATCGCCGTCGCCTACATTACAGTTATAAACCCCTAATCTGCCGCCACTATACTAAAGTTATTAACCCCTAAACCTATGGCCTCCCATATCACTAACAATAAATAAATATATTAACCCCTAAACCTAACCCTAATGTAACCCTAACCCTAAGCATAACCCTAACCCTAACATAACCCTAAGCCTAAGTCTAACCCTAACCCCCCTAACTTTAATATAATTAAAATAAATCTAAATTAAACTTAAAATTATTACCTAAATAATTCCTATTTAAAACTAAATACTTACCTGTAAAAAAAACTAAGCTAGCTATAATATAACTAATAGTTATATTGTAGCTAGCTTAGGTTTTATTTTTATTTTACAGGTAAGTTAGTATTTATTTTAACTAGGTAGACTAGTTAGTAAATAGTTATTAACTATTTACTAGCTACCTAGTTAAAATAAATACAAATTTACCTGTAAAATAAAACCTAACCTGATTTACACTAAAACCTAACATTACAATAAAATAAAAAATAAAAATTAAATTAATAAAATACAATTATCGAAATTACAAAAAAATAATCACTAAATTACACAAAATAAAAAAGAAATTATCAAAAATAAAAAAAACAAATTACTCCTAATCTATTAGCCCTATCAAAATAAAAAAGCCCACCCAAAATAAAAAAAAAACTAGCCTACACTAAACTGCCAATGGCCCTTAAAAGGGCTTTTTGTGGGGCATTTCCCCAAAGAAATCAGCTATTTTACCTGTTAAAAAAAAGGTAATAACTATTTACTAACTAGTCTACCTAGTTAAAATAAATACAATCTTACCTGTGAAACAAAAATAAAACATAAGCTAGCAACAATATAACTATTAGTTATTTTGTAGCTAGCTTAGGTCTTATTTTATAGGTATTTAGTTTTAAATAGGAATTATTTAGGTAATAATTGTAAGTTTTATTTAGATTTATTTTAATTATATTTAAATTAGGGTGTGTTAGGGTTAGGGTTAGATTTAGGCTTAGGGTTACGTTAGGGTTAGGGCTAGGTTTAGGGGTTAATATATTTATGTAGTGATGTGGGAGGCCAGAGGTTTAGGGGTTAATAGTTTATTTTAGTATATTTCTTTGTGGGGGGCTTACAGTTAAGTGGTTAATAGGTTTATTATAGCAGCGGTGTTGGCGGACAGCAGATTAGGGGTTAATAATATTTAAATAGTGCTTGCAATGCGGGAGTGCGGCGGTATAGGGGTTAATAGGTTTATTATAATGGCACGATGTTGGGGAGTGGCGGAATAGGGGTTAATACATTTTTTAAGTGGCGGCTATGTCCGGAGCAGCAGATTAGGGGTTAATATTTTTATTTTAGTATTTGCGATTCGGGAGGGCCTCTGTTTAGGGGTTAATAGGTAGTTTATGGGTGTTAGTGTACTTTATGACAGTTTAGTTATGAGTTTTATGGTACAGTTTTGTAGCATAAAAATCATAACTACTGACTGTTACGGTACCAACAGTGTACCAAGGGTTAATACCAGATGAACAATGTCCTGCATAGGGAATCAGCAATTCACAACCCAGCCAGTTTCAGGTTTAAAACAGAATGTCTACTTTATTTGAAGGCAGCACACAGATTTATACACCCTGGCTTCAGGTTACAAAGGGCATTGGTTTAACAGTAAAGCAAACATATGAACAATGCATCAAACCTCTAACAATTGTCTATTCACAGGTAAAACAGATTAACATATTAAGTTAATTAACTAGGGAAGAACGTTTACTCAGACAATCTGATGTTGGGCAGTCTAGTTAACATAATCACACAAGGACACAATCAGTTTACCCAGACAGACTCCTGAGACACAATCAGATCTGAAACATACATAGAATACATCTTATTACTGAATATAGGAACAGTTCTTATTAGCTATAAAGTCTTTTATGCCCACTTGGCTTATAGAGTCACAATTGCTCCCACAAGGGGCACTCACACCCTGTACCCATCCTGTATTTATGGATACAGGGTGACATAGACATAAGACAGAGTTATGAAAGTACATGGGGTGTCCAGCATATAAAATTCCATATTTCCATGCAGTCTCTGGGTATCCTTAAGCCCATGTACCTCCAGCCCAAAGAATGTTCTATAACAGGCCCTCCAATGTACAGTGGCGAGATTGGTTTTGTCACATCTCTCCCCTTTTCCAAACAGACTAACAGGGTATCTGACCTCCTGCCGGTCAGTGCCCTGGTTAGTCCAGCAACCCACCCATAAAACACAATTAGTAGTACAGCCCACCCACAATAAATGGTTACTACACCTGAGTACGGGGAAAACTTGTCCATGTCCAGGTACCTCACCACAGCTGTGTGGGGGACTGGTACGCTGAATTGGTGGGTTGCAAGGTGGGCAGAGACCAGCTGTACTCTGCCCGGGTGCCAGCACTACCATGGAAGTAGCCTGGTGGGAGCCTGGTTGCTGGAGGGGGAGACCGACTGTCTCCCCTTTGGATACATAGCTGTGCTGCTGGAGGGGGAGACCATTCGTCTCCCCTTTGGCTAAACAGCCGTGTTGCTGGGGGACAGGACCAACTGTCCCTACCCCTTGTAACGCAGCCTGCCGCTGGGGAATGGAGTCTGGGCTCCCAAAGTCAGGCTCTGCAAAGGACTCCCATAACAAGCCAGGACCATCAAACTCCTCTCCCTCTGGTTTGTCATGCTCGGCTGTCCAGGGTATATAATGTGCCATATACCCCCAGAGCGCCTGGTAGGCATGTCAGTTTGCTGGGACAATCCATCTGGATTCCCGTTATGAGAGAGAATTCCTGTCCATACAAACAAGGGTTCAAATTCCTCAGTGCCCAGACCAGGGCCAAACAGTCCTTCAAAATCCCATCAGCTTCTTTACGAGTTTTCTGTACCTGCTCTTTATAGGTATCCACAATCCCTTCATACTGACATAGGGTGCCCTTGAGTTGCTGCACCTCACTATGAGCCAGCGTCAGCTTCTCCTCAAGTGTCGCTAAGTTTGTCTTTAAGGTTTCATGTCCCACTCTCAAGCTGGTGTTTTCTGCAGTCTGTCGGTGCAGCTTGTCTAGCAGAGATTCACGTTCTAAACGTGCTTTTTCCTCTGCGCTCCTCTTCTCCTTCATCAGCGCATTGTAACGGGACCTCCACATATCAATAGCGGATAGAGATTTACTGAGCTCATCGTCCTGGGGCTTAGCAGCAGGTGGGTCAGTCTCTGCTGCATGGATCTGGGCACGGGTAGTCACAGAGTTAACATCAGCGGGACCCATAGGAGCGTAGGCAGAAACAAGGGGGGCCAAGTCATTTCCAAGAAGAACATCAGCAGGTAAGTCCTTCTTGACCCCCACATTCACAGGTCTAGCGCCCACTCCCCAATCCAAATGTACCCTGGCAACAGGTAGGCTGAACACATCGCCCCCTGCTAACCTCACAGCCACAGTGTCTCCCGTGTACTGTTTCTCAGACACCAAGTTCTTTTGAAGCAAGGTCATGGTAGCACCAGTATCCCGTAGACCACTGACCTTCTTCCCATTCACTTTAACCAGTTGCCGGTTATTCCGATGGGCAGCTTGCACAAGGTCTGCCTCATGTAGGATGCTCCAGCATTCTTGCGCCTCTACGTAGCGGGCCGTAGGCTGAGGATTACGTGGGATTCCGCCGGCGGGTCTTCTCCAGGACTGCGCTTGGTTCGCTGCATTTAGGGGACACTCTGGTCTTTTGTGCCCTAGTTGCTTACATCTAAAGCACCGAATAGGTTGTGAGTAGCACCGCAAATTGAACAGGGCTCTCTGAGGGTAGTTCGTGGCCGGAGGCCGTGTGGTATAGCGGTGCGCCGGGGTTTGGTAACTGGCAGCTGCTGGGGTGACTGGGGGTCTGTACTCCACTCTAGCAGGGGGCTTAGTGGTAGCAGTGTCCAGTTTGCGGGCATCCGTATACTCATCTGCCAAGCGAGCCGCTTCCTGCAGGGTGGAGGGTTTACGGTCCCGAACCCACTCTCGAACTCCTGCGGGTAACTTGTCGAAGCAATGTTCCAACAGGAATAGCTGCATCACCTCTTCCCCAGATATGGCTTGGCACCCCGCTATCCAGTGAGCTGCTGTGCGGTGCACCTTACATGCCCACTCAAGGTAGGAATCTCCAGCTAATTTAACAGTGTCTCTGAACCGCCTCCGGTATGCCTCCGGTGTAACCGCATACCTGGAGAGCAGAGCCTCTTTTACAGTATTATAATCCCTGACTTCCTCATCTGGAATGGCCCGAAAAGCCTCTCTGGCCCGGCCGGATAATTTTCCAGATAATATCGTGACCCAGTCCTCTGCGGGTACCTTGTGTAGTGCACATTGCCTCTCAAAATCCGCAAGGTACCCATCAATCTCTCCTTCTGTTTCCAGGAAGTTTTTAAAAGCTGCAAAATTTACTTTTCTCTTTTCCATCTTAGTCAGTATTGTAATAATCCCCCTCTTCCTGAGGTTACTGGCTTGTGTAGTTGCTCTTCTGGGCGATAAGGTTCATTCCGTCGCTGCCACCAATGTTACGGTACCAACAGTGTACCAAGGGTTAATACCAGATGAACAATGTCCTGCATAGGGAATCAGCAATTCACAACCCAGCCAGTTTCAGGTTTAAAACAGAATGTCTACTTTATTTGAAGGCAGCACACAGATTTATACACCCTGGCTTCAGGTTACAAAGGGCATTGGTTTAACAGTAAAGCAAACATATGAACAATGCATCAAACCTCTAACAATTGTCTATTCACAGGTAAAACAGATTAACATATTAAGTTAATTAACTAGGGAAGAACGTTTACTCAGACAATCTGATGTTGGGCAGTCTAGTTAACATAATCACACAAGGACACAATCAGTTTACCCAGACAGACTCCTGAGACACAATCAGATCTGAAACATACATAGAATACATCTTATTACTGAATATAGGAACAGTTCTTATTAGCTATAAAGTCTTTTATGCCCACTTGGCTTATAGAGTCACAATTGCTCCCACAAGGGGCACTCACACCCTGTACCCATCCTGTATTTATGGATACAGGGTGACATAGACATAAGACAGAGTTATGAAAGTACATGGGGTGTCCAGCATATAAAATTCCATATTTCCATGCAGTCTCTGGGTATCCTTAAGCCCATGTACCTCCAGCCCAAAGAATGTTCTATAACAGGCCCTCCAATGTACAGTGGCGAGATTGGTTTTGTCACACTGACTTTAGATGGCGTTACGGACCTTGTCATTTTAGGCTGTAACGCTCACTTTTTGGCCTCACAGCAAAACTCGTAATAATGGGATTCCCATTGAAAAAGGACTTTTTTACAAGTGCAGTACTGACATTGCGTGACGGCCAAAAAGATGTGTGGTACACCTATTCTGACAAGACTTGTAATAGCGGCGTTAGGGAAAAAGCATCTTTATGAAGCATAGCAATACTTTTTCACTCATAACGCAAAACTCGTAATCTAGCTGTAAATTAATAAATCAAGAACAGGGCAGTGTGAATCCTGTATGCTACTGTATACACTTATTTTATTGTTTTTGTGACTAAGGAACTGTTGAAAGCTAGACTGCTGGCATCATGGGTGTCAGTAGCAAGTTTTCCAGAGGGGACAATAAACACCCACATTGTTTTGGGTGTAATAAAATGAATGTGTTTATCCAGTCTCCTAACTTATACATGAAAATAGATGGAGCATATAGTTTTATTTTTGTATGTAATCCATGCTTTTTCGATTCTCCACTTACTATTATGAGTCACTTTCACTATGAGCTAGATATACTCAGACAGTTTATTTAAATAGCACTATTATTGTTATTGTGACTTAGTGGTTACCTTGACAACCTTTTTTTGGCAATTTCTTTGTCTAATTAGGGGTGGGGTTTATTTTGTGTTTGGTTATAAATGTATTTCAGTTTGAATCACTTGTGTCTGAGGAAGGGGATACATTATCCCCGAAATGTTGCACGGTCACAGTAAACTTGAGTTTTGAAAAGATCCAGTGAGTGCAAGTTTTCTTTACTGCTGTTGTGTGTGTATATATATATATATATATATATATATATATATATATATATATATATATATATATATATATATATATATATATATATATATATATACATAAATTATGATTAACAGACATATATATTTAAAATCAATTAACACTGTTCTATAGATAAGGCAGCAATTGGGCTCTCGGCGCTTCATAATATAAACAAAATTCCATATCCCACCTGATAAATCTTATAACTCCAAACTCCAACAGACACACAGATGTGTGTGGACCATCACTTGCTCCTTCTCCTACCATTTCTCTACTACTGACAGTGAGTCACAAACCATTACCACCAGCCTCAGCCTAATTTGACCTGCCCCTCGCTGCGCTGCGCTGCACTGCATGCAGAACCACTGTTTAATATGAGTACCGCTCTGATTGTAAGAGGGGGTAGCGGAAACAGTACCTTTGCTATTCCCTCTTATTTTACTTTTGATTATGAGTTTAAAAAAATGGCATGAAGAAATCTGCCTTACAAAAACATGCACACGCCAAAATGTTTCAGCATGTTTGATCCTCTTCACTTCACTTGGGCCCCACTGCCACTTCATTGGATGCACTGCCAGTGCTCTGTAGTACCTGCTACTATGCAATTAAATAATGTACCTGCCACTCTGTTACTTGTCTGTAGTACCTGCTACTCCACAACTAAATAATGTGCCTGTGGCTCTGTTACTTGTCTGTTGTACCTGCTACTCTGCAACTAAAAAATGAACTTGCTGCTCTGTTACTTGTCTGTAGTACCTGCTACTCTGCAACTAAATAATGTACTTGCTGCTCTGTTACTTGCTTATAGTACCTGCTACTATGCAACTAAATAATGTACCTGCTGCTTTGTTACTTGCCTGTAGTACCTTCTGCTATGCAACTAAATAATGCACCTGCTGCTCTGTTACTTGTCTGTATTACCTGCTACTCTGCAACTAAATAATGTACTTGCTGTTCTGTTTCTTGCTTGTAGTACCTGTTACTCTGCAACTAAATAATGCACCTGCTGCTCTAATACTTGCCTGTAGTACCTGCTACTATGCAACTAAATAATGCACCTGCTGCTCTGTTACTTGTCTGTAGTACCTGCTAATCTGCAACTAAATAATATACCTGCTGCTCTGTTACTTGCCTGTAGTAACTGCTACTATGCAACTAAATAATGTACCTGCTGCTCTAATATTTGCCTGCAGTACCTGCTACTCTGCAACTAAATAATGTACCTGCTGCTCTGTTACTTGTCTGTAGTACCTGCTACTCTGCAACTAAATAATGTAGCTGCTGCTCTGTTACTTGCCTGTAGTACCTGATACTATGCAACTAAATAATGTACCTGATGCTCTGTTACTTGTCTGTAGTACCTGCTACTCTGCAACTAAATAATGTACTTGCTGCTCTGTTACTTGCCTGTAGTACCTGCTACTCTGCAGCTAAATAATGTACCTGTGGCTCTGTTACTTGTCTCTTGTACCTGCTACTCTGCAACTAAATAATGAACTTGCTGCTCTGTTACCTGTCTGTAGTACCTGCTACTCTGCAACTAAATAATGTATCTGCTGCTCTGTCACTTGTCTGTAGTACCTCCTACTCTGCAACTAAAAAATGTACATGCTGCTCTGTTACTTGTCTGTAGTACCTGCTACTCTGCAACTAAATAATGTACTTGCTGCTCTGTTACTTGCCTGTAGTACCTGCTACTCTGCAACTAAATAATGTGCCTGCTGCTCTGTTACTTGCCTGTAGTACCTGCTTCTATGCAACTAAATAATATACCTGCTGCTCTGTTACTTGTCTGTAGTGCCTGCTACTATGCAACTTAATAATGTACCTGCTGCTTTGTTACTTGCCTGTAGTACCTGCTACTATGCAACTAAGTAATGTACCAGCTGCTCTGTTACTTTTATGTAGTACCTGCTACTATGCAACTACATAAAGTACCTGCTGCTCTGTTACTTGTCTGTGGTACCTGCTGCTGTGCAACTAAATAATGTACCTGCTGCTCTGTTACTTGCCTGTAGTACCTGCTACTATGAAACTAAATAATGCACCTGCTGATCTGTTACTCATCTGTAGTACCTGCTATTCTGCAACTAAATAATGTACTTACTGCTCTGTTACTTGCCTATAGTACCTTCTACTATGCAACTAAATAATGTACCTGCTGCTCTGTTACTTGCCTGTAGTACCTGCTACTATGCAACTAAATAATGTACCTGCTGCTCTGTTACTTGCCTGTAGTACCTGCTACTCTGCAACTAAATAATGTACCTGCTGCTCTGTTACTTGCATGTAGTATCTGCTACTATGCAACTAAATAATGTACCTGCTGCTCTGTGGCCTACCCAGTATGCCTAGTGTTGCAACTAATCTCTTTCAGTTAGATTACGAGTTTAGCGTTATGAGTCAAAAAGCAGCGCTATGCTTCATAACTATGCTTTTTCCCTAACGCCACTATTACAAGTTTTTTCAGAATAGGTGTACCGCACACCTTTTTGGCCGTCACGCAACGTCAGTACCGCACTTTAAAAAAAGTAATTTTTCAATGGGATTTTCATTTTTTGATGTGAGTCCAAAAAGTGAGCAGTACAGCCTAAAATGACAAGATCCGTACCGCCATCTAAAGTCAGTAGTTATGAGTTTTACGTTACAAAGCTGTAACATAAAACTCATAACTAAAGTGTTAAAAATTACACTAACAGCCATAAACTACCTATTAACCCCTAAACCAAGGCCCTCCCGCATCGCAAACACTATAAAAAAATATTAACCCCTAATCTGCCGCTCCGGACATCGCCGCCACTTAAAAAATGTATTAACCCCTATTCCGCCGCTCCCCAACATGGTTGCCACTATAATAAACCTTTAACCTCTAAATCGCCGCCCTCCCGCATTAAAACACTATTTAAATATTATTAACCCCTAATCTGCGGTTCGCCAACACTGCCGCTATAATAAACCTATTAACCACTAAACCGGAAGCTCCCCACAACGAAATATAATAAAATAAACTATTAACCCCTAAACCTCTGGCCTCCCACATCACTACATAAATATATTAACCCCTAAACCTAGCCCTAACCCTAACGTAAGCCTAAGTCTAACCCTAACCCTAACACCCCCTAACTTAAATATAATTAAAATAAATCTAAATAAAACTTACAATTCTTACCTAAATAATTCCTATTTAAAACTAAATACATACCTATAAAATTAAACCTAAGCTAGCTACAAAATAACTAATAGTTACATTGTAGCAGCTAGCTTAGGTTTTATTTTTATTTCACAGGTAAGTTTGCATTTATTTTAACTAGGTAGACTAGTTAGTAAATAGTTATTAACTATTTTTTAGCTACCTAGTTAAAATAAATACAAATATACCTGTAAAATAAAACCTAACCTGCCTTACACTAAAACCTAACATTACAATAAAATAAAATAAATTAAATTAATAAAATACAATTATCTAAATTAAAAAAAAAAACACTAATTTACACAAAATAAAAAAAAGAAATTATAAAAAATAAAAACAAATTACTCCTAATAGCCCTATCAAAATAAAAAAGCCCACCCAAAATAAAAAAAAAACCTAGCCTACACTAAACTGTCAATGGACCTTAAAAGGGCCTTTTGCGAGGCATTGCCCCACTGAAATAAGCTCTTTTCCTGTTAAAAAAAATACAAACACCCCCAACAGTAAAACCCACCACCCACCCAAACAAACCCCCCAAATAAAAACCTATATAAATAAAGCTAAGCTAACCATTGCCCTGAAAAGGGAATTTGGATGGGCATTGCCCCTAAAAGGGCATTTAGCTCTTTTACATTGCCCAAACCCTAATCTAAAAATAAAACCCACCCAATAAACACTTACAAAATCATAACACTAACCCCTGAAGATCGACTTACAGTTTTGATGATCCGACATCCATCCTCCAAGAAGCCGGAAGAAGTCTTCATCGAAGCGGCAAGAAGTCCTCCAAGAAGCCAGACGAAGTCTTCATCCAAGCCGCAGAAGTTTTCACCCAGACGGCATCTTCTACCTTCATCCATCCGGCGCTGAGCGGGTCCATCTTCAAGACATCCGATGCGGAGCATCCTCTTCTTCTGACGGACTAACGACGAATGAAGGTTCCTTTAAATGACGTCATCCAAGATGGCGTCCCTTAGATTCCGATTGGCTGATAGAATTCTATCAGCCAATCGGAATTAAGGTTGAAAAAATCCTATTGGCTGTTGCAATCAGCCAATAGGATTAAGCTCGCATTCTATTGGCTGATTGGAATAGCCAATAGAATGCGAGCTTAATCCTATTGGCTGATTGCAACAGCCAATAGGATTTTTTCAACCTTAATTCCGATTGGCTGATAGAATTCTATGAACCAATCGGAATCTAAGGGACGCCATCTTGGAACCTTCATTCGTCGTTAGTCCGATGCTCCGCGTCGGATGTCTTGAAGCTGGACCCGCTCCGCGCCGGATGGATGAAGATAGAAGATGCCGTCTGGGTGAAGACTTCTGCAGGCTTGGAGAACTTCTGCTGGCTTTTTGGAGGATGGATGTCGGATCTTCAAAACTGTAAGTCGATCTTCAGGGGTTAGTGTTAGGATTTTGTAAGTGTTTATTGGGTGGGTTTTATTTTTAGATTAGGGTTTTGGGCTGCAAAAGAGCTTGCCCATCTAAATGCCCTTTTCAGGGCAATGGGGTGCTTAGTTTTTTTACTTAGGGTTTTATTTGGGGGTTTGGTTGTGTGGGTGGTGGGTTTTACTCTTGGGGGGTATTTGTATTTTTTTTTACAGGTAAAAGAGCTGTACTAATGCCCCGCAAAAGGCCCTTTTAAGGGCTATTTGTAGTTTATTGTAGGCTAGGGTTTTTTTTTTATTTTGGGGGGCTTTTTTATTTTCATAGGGCTCTTAGATTAGGTGTAATTAGTTTAAAGCTTTGATAGTTTCTTTTTTATTTTTTGTAACTTAGTGTTTATTTTTTTGTGTAACTTAGTTTTTTGTAACTTTGTAATTTTGTAGTGAAGATTTAAATTATTTGAGAAGGGTTAGGTGTTTAAATATATAAAATATTTAGTTTAATTTGTAGTTTTATGTAATTTTAATATAAAAGTTAGGTTAGATTAATTTTTATTTTAATATAGTTTAATGTAATTTTAGTTTAAAAGATAGGTTGGATTAATCATTAATGTAATATAGTTTAATGTAATTTTATTATTAGTTAGGGTAGGTTAATGAATAGTTTAATATAGTTTAATGTAATTTTAAAGGTAAGTTTAAATTTATTATAAGATAGGGATGAGTTAATATTTAATATAAAGTTAGCGAGTTGTTAGGTTTAGGGGTTAATAGGTTAATTTAGTTTATGGCGATGTGCGGGGCTGGTGGTTTAGGGGTTAATGCATTTACTTAGTTGCGGTGGGCTCTGGGAGCAGCAGGATAGGGGTTAATAACTTTATGTAGGTGGCAGCGGTGTAGGGGGCGGCAGATTAGGGGTTAATAAGTATAATGTAGGTGCCGGTGGGCTCCGGGAACGGAGTATTAGGGGTTAATAAGTTTATTAGAGTGGCGGTGGGCTCCGGGAGCGGCGGTTTAGAGGTTAATAAGTTAATTTAGTTGCGACGGGGTCTGGGAGCGGCGGTATAGGGGTTAAACACTTAAGTATAGTGGCAGTGCTTAGTGACAGTATACAAATAAAGCTGGGGAAAAGCCGAAGAGCAGCGAGATCGATGACTGTTAGTTAACAACAGTCCGCTGCTCATCGCATTAGCACACCTCTTGTAGTCTAGAAGAAGGGTATGTGAATAGAATCTTGTGGGAGCTGTTATCCCCTGCTTCAACTTTAGGCTTTCCGTATTTGGAAGCTACATATAATTTGATTAGTATGTGAAATTTTGGAAATATTCTTCCTAAAACCAAGCGATTGGACAAATATCACTGTACCCTTGTAAACTTCCCTAAATGAGTTATATTTCCTGAGCTAAGAAAGCTTATATTCCTTTACACCAACTCCATTAACGTTGCTGGTCTTTCAGTGGGGCTTTCTTTTTGGTGGCTCTCTCCACCAGTAGCAAAACTGTGCCATTTTAGGAGGCCTGTTGGAGGGAGGTGGTATTAGTGCAGTCTTCTTGCTGGCGCTTTACATGCTGAAAAACCCTTAACAACCAGTGATGTATTGGGTACATTGTGGTCATTGTGTGGTTAACTATAGAGTACTGAAAATCATATAGCTCAGTAGCTTGTTCTATGTTGAGTTACCACCTAGGAGCAGCCTCTTTTAGCCCAGTTGTGCTTTTCACAGAAGTAAACTTTCCTGAAGTATATCAGTCTGATCCTGCCGAGTAAGGTCAGTCCAGCCCTAGAATACCAGGCAATTCTCCTCTGAACAAGAAACTTGAGGGTGCACTTGGGGTGCAGCCATATTCCTCTAAGTACACTTGGCAAGAAATCCATGTCTGGTTTCTCCCATCACCCTTAGCTCTGCTAATTTATCCGGGGGGCAAAAATGGGACACCAGGCCAACCAACTGAGATATTTGATCATTGATAGTGCCTCTATTTTTAAAATTGGCATGTTACATTTTTACACTGATATCTGTCAGGAATCCCTGAATAACCCTATACATGCATATATATTTTTTTAGTAGACAACCCAAAGTATTGATCTATGCCCATTTTGGTATATTTCATGCCACCATTTCCCCACCAAATGCAAAGAAATAAAAAAAAAAATCGTTCACTTTTTCACAAACTTTAGTTTTCTCACTGAAATTATTTACAAACAGCTTGTGTAATTATTGCACAAATGGTTGTAAATGCTTCTCTAGGATCCCCTTTGTTCAGAAATAGCAGACTTATATGGCTTTGGCATTACTTTTTGGTAATTAGAAGGCCGCTAAATGCCACTGCGCACCACAATTGTATTATGCCCAGCAGTGAATGGGGTTAATTAGGTAGCTTGTAGGGTTAATTTTAGCTTTAGTGTAGTGTAGAAGGCAACCCAAAGTATTGATCTAGGCCCATTTTGTTATATTTCATGCCACCATTTCCCCACCAAATGCAAAGAAATAAAAACAAATCGTTCACTTTTTCACAAACTTTTTCACAAACTTTAGGTTTCTCACTGAAATTATTTACAAACAGCTTGTGCAATTATGGCATAAATGGTTGTAAATGCTTCACTGGGATCCCCTTTGTTCAGAAATAGCAGACATACATGGCTTTGGCATTGCTTTTTGGTAATTAGAAGGCAGCTAAAAGCCGCTGCACACCACACGTGTATTATGCCCAGCAGTGAAGGGGTTAATTAGAGAGCATGTAGGGTTAATTTTAGCTTTAGTGTAGAGATCAGCCTCCACCTGACACATCCCACCCCCTGATCCCTCCTCAAACAGCTCTCTTCCCTCTCCCACCCTCCAAAGGTCACCCCCCATCTTAAATACTGGCATAAAGTCTGCCAGTATAAAAATTATTTTGTAATTTTTTTTATTTATTTTTTTAATTATATATTGTATGCAGGGTAGAATCCCCCCTTACCTCACAACCTCCCTGATCCCCTAAACAGTTCTCTAAACCTCCCCCCTCTAACTGTTATGCGCCATCTTAAGTACTGGCAGCTGTCTGCCAGTACCCAGTTTCCAGTAAAATTGTGCTAATTTTTAATAAATAAATAAATAAACCAATTTTTGTCTGTAGTGTAGCTGCCCCCCCACAATACCCTACCCCCTTCCCCTCCCAGATCCCTTTCCCAAATCATTTTGCCCTCTTACTATGTACTAATACAGTACTATATGTGCCATAGTGTAGCGGTCCCACCCATTTCTGCCCCATCGCGCGCGCATATGCCGTCCCCACGCATGCAGCTGCGACCATCAAACAATCACGGACCGAACACCGGAACTACTCCAGTGATGGGCAGTCCACCAGGCTCCCTGCTAAGGTTCCCACCCGCCAACGATCAGCACCAATGCTGGCCGATGATCAGCAACTCTGCAAATCTAATTCTGCAGTGCCCCACTCGTAGGGCATGCAGAAATAGCGCAATCTCGCTATTTTGAGTGAGATCGCGGCAGAGAGAAGTCCAGGACTGCAGTGACATACGGGGCATGTCACTGGTCCTTAAGGGGTTAAAAAAATGGTTTACTATCCCTTTAATGTAGGTGTCCTAGCGCACCTTCTGGTTAGTGTTTGTGAAAAAATGGGAAACGGCTTTTGGGGAAAGTAAGTTAGCCTGGTTGCATTATCTGACTTACCGATATTAGCATACCTGAGTCTTTGCTCAAGCGATAAGTTTGTACTTTCAACTTTTAATACCACCACAAACATAGGAGCGCTATTGCTTCACCTTGAGAAGTGTTAGCGTTCAACAGGGCTTACATATTTGCACTCCACTTACAATCTAACCCTATTTGTTTGAAAATTTTTAAGGCTGGTATTGTTTTGTTCTCTTTGTCTTTCTTTTTGTACCCTGTGCAGAATGTCAATAAATATATAAAAATGCTTAAACAACAACAAACTACATACTTTCCATTTACATGATTCAAAAAGCTTTCCATTAATTTACCTTAACATATTAAATATAGGGATTGCATATTATTGCTCCGTGAGAAGTTAATGTTCAGGGACTTGAAAATCAACTAAACTTTCTTTAAGATTTTATGAAATCTCAACGACCTTAAAGGTTCTAGTTAATCACTACTTTTATCCTACTTGACATGCTTTTAAATGAATTAGAGAACTGGCAGGAGATCATGGTTATCAGAAAAATATGACAGGGGATGTGTCTGTTTTTCTTTTCCATTGGATATCCAAGTTGCTGAAAATTAAAGTCTGGTAAATGCACAACCATTCATTTAAGGAGAACAAAAAATGTATTTCATAAAATGACATCATAATAAAAAGTACTAAATGTTTAAAATATAATCTACGACATTTCCAAAACAGCTATATAAAAAATGAGATTAATAAAGATAGATAGATAGATAGATAGATAGATAGATAGATAGATAGATAGATAGATAGATACAGTAGATAGTACATAGATAGATAGATAAATAGATAGATGATAGATTAAACAGACAGACATATATAGGCTAATAACTAATAAAACAGTGAAAGACACATGAAAACAGACATACACAGAAAACTTAAAGGAACAGTCTACTTGAAATTTTGTATTGTTTTAAACAAAAAAATAATACCTTTATTACTCATTCCTTAGTTTTGCATAACTAACACTGTTATATTAATATACTTTTTACATCTGTGATTACCTTGTATCTAAGCCTCTGCAGACTGCCCCATTATTTCAGTTGTTTTGACAGACTTGCATTTTAGCCAATCAGTGCTGACTCTTAAAAAACTCCACGGGACTGAGCATAATGTTATCTATATGACACACATTAACTATCAGGGTCTAACTGTGAAAAACTGTCAAAATGACCTGGAATAAGAGGCTATTCAATGTCTTAGAAATTAGTTTATGAGCCTTCCTAGGTTTAGCGTTCAACAAAGAATATCAAGAGAACACAGAACATTTGAAGATAAAAGTAAATTGTAAAGTTGTTTAAAATCGCATGCCCTGTCTGAATCATGAAAGTTTTATTTTCACTAGACTGTCCCTTTAAGACAGACAAATATGAATGAAGAAACAATATGAAAACAGAGATAAATTAACAAATACAAATAAACAGGTTAGATTCATGAAATAATAGATAGATAAGCTTTTGCAGTTATTTCAGGAATAAGAGGAGTTAAAAAATAGAGACACAATAAATATCCCCAGGGATACTACAGTTTAGAAGGTTTTTTAAATGATACAATTGATTTCTATTCCTAAAGTTGTATTAGGGATTCACTTAAGCAGAAATGAAGTGTAATATGCAAATAGTTCTAATTGGACCGCTAATAGAGCATGTCGCTGTTGTTTTTTTGTGGGTAGTTTTATGCCTATGTAATCAGTGCAGACAGCCGTTAAGTAAATGAAGAAGCAACTAACAATGTCAGAAAAAAGACCGGGCGGTTCCAGATGACACTACCCTAATCTTCCAGGACCCATTAAATGGCAGTTTCAACGCATTACCTACCATAACATCCTTGAATATCAGTGATTTTATTTGCAGCATCAAACATTCCATTTCATGCCCCATTAACAGTGGGAGCCTGAGCTTTTTGACGCAGCTAAACATTTTACTAACTACCTGGACTAAGTAACCAATTAACTTTTGGAGACAATACGGCCAATTAAGCGCGAAAAGGTAAGGCCATCATCCCACACTAAAACTGAATTTCTTTTTTTTATTTCCTCTCTATGATGGTGATTCTGTCTCAATTCAATTGTGAAAGAAACTACAGACCCCATTAAAAAATAAAGACAAAGGGTAATGGAAAAGTTCAGAGGACTCCTTTTCCTAAGGAGTGTGACTGTTAAAAAAAGCCCCCCAGGGGCCACTAATTCATTTAACTGTTCCTTGTCACAGTAACCTAGTAACAGGATTGGCAAGTCATATATAGGACAGAACTCCAAGATGCCATTTTGATCATGTTTGCAAATGATTATATATTTAAACATGCTGCTTAGCACTCACATACTTTCTACACAAATTAACACACACATAGGGGCATATTTATTAAAGTGCGAGCAGACATGATACTATGTAGCGTATCATGTCCGCTGCACATCGATATATGCTAACAGCATACACTGTCAGCATTTATCATTGCACCAGCAGTTCACACAAATTTCTGCCCCCTATAGATTTGCGGCCATTCGGCCGCTAGCAGGGGTGTCAATAAACCTGATCGTATTTGATCGGGTTAATTTCTGTCCGTTGTCTCAGAGCAGGCAGACAGGTTATGGAGCAGCGGTCTTTAGAATATGTGTTTTGTACAAACACATATTCACGATCCCATGTATGCCAACTTATTTTAGCTGTACTTACTACAACTTGTAAAAATAGCTCTCTGAAGATAATACTCAGCATTTGTAAACTGATCAATGCCAAACTTAGGGCTCGTTTCCAATGAGTCGTAATTGGGTTTGTGCAAGGTTGCAAATTAATAAAGATGCTTTGAGAAGCAATGTCGTGATTTGACTGCTTCCGATAATGTGTTATAGGCTGCCGGCAGTATTTTTGCATCCCATAGAAGGTATTAGAAGTCATTAAAGGGACATTATATACTCATTTTTTCTCTACATAAATGTTTTGTAGATTATCTATTTATATAGCCCATAAAGTTTTTTTTTAAAAATAAATGTATAGTTTTGCTTATTTTTAAATAACATTGCTCTGATTTTTAGACTCATAACCAAGCCCCAAAGTTTTATGTGAATACCGTCAGCTACCTTCTCCAGCGTGCTGCTGTTTGTGTAAAGGGTATTTTCATATGCAAAAGAAGGGGGAGGGGGAGTGTCTTATTTGCCACTTGCAAAGTAATGCATCAAAGTAATAAACAGTGAACGTTTTCAGGCATTCGCCCGTCCTCAGACATAAAGAATACAGTTGTACTTACCACCCCTATATGTGCAACTGACTAGATCCCCTGGTGAGCCGCTCTGCCGCATCCAGGTCTCACAGATACAGGCGACGCAACTGCACATGCGCCAACTGCGCTACGGAGCCCCATCTGGGCCAACAAAAACTAAACATTAAAAGGCAATAACCGATTAACAGACAGCACCTCCAACATGTCTGTCCTGGCTTATGTTTACCATTGACAAAAGCCCATGTGAGGGCTGAAACGTTTAGTTATTTACACATTAAACGGATTATATATTCCTGCTGTGCCTGCCGTGTGAAGTTTTTGCTGGATACGGAACCCATCCGTTTGGATCCTTCACCACTTGCTATTGTTTGTTTATTTAGCAGTGCACCAGGTTGTTGCTGTTCTGAGGAGTGCCATTTCCACTACGCTCTTTGTCTATATATATATATATATATATATATATATATATATATATATATATCAGCATTAAAGCATTAGGTTCCCTAATATAGTCCCACAGTTTCCAATATCATTTGTATGCCGACGACACCCAAATCTACTTCTCTGCACCAGACCTATCTCCTTCCTTGCTAACCCGTGCCACTAACTGTCTTGCTCACATCTCTTCCTGGATGTCCTCTCACTACCTCAAACTAAATCTCTCCAAAACTGAGCTTCTTATTTTCCCTCCTTCTTCCAAAATCTCCACCCCCAATCTCTCTATAACTGTCAACAACTCAATCATTACCCCTACCCTGCATGCCCGATGTCTCGGGTCACATTTGACTCAGATCTTTCTTTCACTCCTCACATTCAGTCCTTAGCTAAAGCCTGCCGCTTCCACCTTAAAAACATCTCTAAAATTAGACATTTCCTTACACAAGACACAACTAAGATTGTAATCCACTCTCTCATCCTTTCCCGCCTCAATTACTGCAACTCTGTCCTTTCTGGTCTCCCCAGCTGCCACCTAGCTCCTTTACAATCCATAATGAATGCCTCTGCCAGGCTCATCTTCCTTACACGTTGCTCTTCATCTGCTGCACCTCTCTGCCAATCCCTTCACTGGTTTCCTCTTGCCTCTAGGATCAAACACAAAATTCTCACTCTTACATACAAAGCCCTCAACTGCACTGCTCCCCCTTATATCCTTGTCTCCAGATACTCTCCCTCCTGTTCCCTTCGCTCTGCTCATGACCTCCTACTATCCTCCTCTCTTGTTACCTCATCACACTCGCGTTTACAGCACTTCTCCAGACTGGCTCCCATCTTGTGGAACTCTCTGCCTCACTCCACAAGACTCTCCCCTAGTTTTGAAAGCTTCAAGCACTCCCTAAAGAATCTACTGTTCAGGGATGCATACAACCTACGCTAACCTAACTTTATACCAGTTCCTCTCCTCCATTACTATCCCCTGAACCCCCTTAGCATGTAAGTCTAAGAGTCCAGCTGTTTGTAGATCACCTTCTTAAGAGCTAAGTACAACAGTGTGATTCTTGGCAGGGCCTTCTACCCATTTGATCCCTATAATTGTTTTGTTGTACTCTGGCTTTGTTTATAGCGCTTCAGAATCTGTTGGCGCTCTATAAATAACCGATAATAATAATAATAATAATAATAATAATAATAATAATAATAATTAAAGGGACATGAAACCCAGATTATTTTCTTTCATGATTAAGAAACAGCATGCAAGTTTAAACAACATTCTAATTTACTTCTATTATTTAATTTGTTTTATTCTCTTGATATTCTTTGCTGAAAAGCATATCTAGATAGGCTCAGTAGCTGCTGATTGGTGGCCGCACATAGATGCCTTATGTGATTGGCTCACCCATGTGCATTACTATTTCTTCAACAAAGGATATCTAAAAAATGAAGCAAATTAGATAATAGAATTACATTGGAATGTTGTTTGAAATTGTATTCTCTACCTGAATCATGACAGAAGGGTTTATTGTCCCTTTAAGGATATTAATCACAGTTTACTTCATTACACCATATATAATATATTATTAAAACTATTACTAAACTATAACCGTTATTCCAGTTATATAATTGGTATAACAACAATTATAATTCAAAAATCATATACTAATATCTAAATATATCTACCTACCTATCTATCTATCTATCAATATCTATCCACCTATCTATATATACCTCCTATCCATAAAATGTTATAAAAAAAAAAAACAATCTCCCTTTTAATTCCCTCCAATTTCTATCCTGCTCATTTCATACAAATTATAACATTTTTACATTAATACATTACTCCAAAAATGTAAGATTAGTATATAGTTTTCTGTTTTATGTCTGATACAAATTTTGTTTTAATCAAATATTGGGTCCGATAAGCAGTGGAGCTCTATCATTAGCGCAAGGTGTGTAAATACGATTGCAGTGTTTTCTTACGCTCATATTCATATTACAATTGGCAAGCTGTTAAAATTACCACAAACATAAACTCTCTGTAATTTATGCTCCCCATATTTTCTTTTGGTAGTGTAGAGCGTTAATATGCACTCGTATTACAAGTTGAGAGTAAATGCAATCGCATGAACACAATCACTTTTACTGCTCAAACTTGCATTCCTATTGGCTGAATGAAGAAGGTGGACCACAGCTGGGATGAAGGACCACCGCCGGCAGGAAGAAGGACCACCGCCGGGATAAAGATGGAGCGCCGCCATCATCATCTTTGGTGAGTACCATCTTGGGCTTTAGCCGTACAAAAGGCCCTTTTAAGGGTTATTTCTAGTTTAGTTTTAGAATAGGTGTTTAGGTTTTTTTTGGTGGGTTTTTTATTTTGGGTTTTTAGAATAGGCATAATTCTTTTTTTATTTTTGGTGATTTATTTGTTATTTTTTGTAATGTTAAGTTTTTTTTGTAATGTACGTTTGTTTGTTTTGTAAAGTAATGTATTTTTAGTTATTTTTTTATTTTAATAGTAATAGTAGTTTTTATTTTAAAAGTTAGGATTAGTTTTTATTTACTTTCACAGGTAATGTTTTTTTTAAAGGTAGCTAGGTTTTTTTTGTTAAAGGTTAGTCTATTTTGGGTTAACTTAGGGTGTGTTAGGTTAGGGGGCTTAGACGTTAGTGGGTTATTTCGCGTTGGGGTGATGTCAATTTAGGGGTTAATAGTGTAGTGGGGACTTTGCAGTGGGCTATGTGGCAGTTAAGGGGTTATTAGGGACTAATGGTGATCAGGTTTTCGTGAGTAGGGCGTTTTTTTCCCCGCTATTGACTTCTATGGGGGAATAGGTTATCACTTGCGCAATAGTGTAAGACCCACTTTTTGCACTCTTTGGGTTAGCGCTGGAGTGATAACCTTTTACTCTTAACTCATAATACCAGCACAACCTGACAAATGGAAAAAGCTTACCACTAGCACAGTTAGCGCTCTAGCAAAAGCTTTAATTAGTGCTCCATTTGTAATCTAGCCAATTGTATTTGAATCTGTAACACTCATTAATACCATTATTATGCTCATGCCACTGTTTTGCAGATGATAAAAAACTCAAAGGTTAACATTTACAATATACAAACCTTTAGTGGTACACATAAATGCCAAACTGCCTTCAAAACATGGTCCCTGCACATAATGTGTGCATCTGAGTGATACCCATTCCTTTTGTTTAAACATCAAAACACAAATAATGTTTATATTTTATATTCTTTTTTATCTCAAGCTATCTACTTAGCTACCTGTGTATATCACAATAAGATGGATTAACTTCATTAATATGCTTGGTCAGACCTACAAAGATAACACTCAAAGCCTTTTAGTCCCACTTAATTCCACATGTAGATGTTTGTTACACACTCAGTCAATTTTATATGGCATTGTCTAAGAGGCAGAATTCGCCATTAACCTCATAATATGTATATGTCTCTCTATCTATCTATGTTTATCTATGTTATTTTGTCCAGAAATTGGATATTGCAGCTTTCACATTTGAATTAAAGGGACTGTCAAGGCCAAAAAAACCTTTTATTTTTCAAATAGGACATGTAATTTTAAACAACTTTCCAATTTACTTTTATCAACAATTTTGCTTTGTTCTCTTGGTATTCTAGTTGAGAGCAAACCTAGGAAGGCTCATATGATAATTTCTAAGCCCTTGAAGGCCGCCTCTAATCACATGCTTTTGTATTTGCTTTTCACAACAGGGGAGAGTAGTTCAGGTAAACCATATAGATAACATTGTAATCATGCCCGTGGGTTGTGGCAGACACTGCACTAATTGGCTAAACTGCAAGTCAATAGATAATAACTAAAAGTCATGTGATTAGGGGCGGTCAGAAGGTGCTTAGATACAAGATAGTCACAGCAGTAAAAAGTGTATTAATATAACAGTGTTGGTTATGCAAAACTGGGGAATGGGTAATAAAGGGATTATCTATCTTTTTAAGCAACACAAATTCTGGTGTTGACTGTCCCTTTAATAAACTTAATCACAAGGTTTCTATAAATTTTGCGTTCTGGTTATGTGTCCAGAAATCAAGAATAACTCTTCAGATAGAAAGATGCTATGTTCTATGCCGATGACATCTGAGTTGCCATAATAACTATCATTAATTAAGTATTAGCTTATGAACTGCCTCTAAAATGTTGCTTGAATCGGGTAGCTTCAAAGTAAAAGACTGCACAGTTCAGCTTCTATGGATCAATGTATGAAAGAAAAATAGAAATGGAAAATAATGAGTAATTCTACTTGAAAAAAAAAAAAATAATATAAGTCCTCATCAAGAGCTGGCAAATGTTACCTTGTTTTTCTTCTTCATATAACTGCATGTATCAGGCACTACTATAAAGAAGAATATGCACAGATGCTGATCCAAAAATCCAGTATAAAACCTTTTTAAAAACTTACTTAGAAGCTCCCAGTTTAGCACTTTTGATTAGGTTGACCGGAACACCCAGTGAAAGCAGACACTTCCCACTCCCCCTGCATATGAAAAGACTCTTTACACAAACAGGAGCAAGCTGGAGTAGGTATACATCAGTATTCTCTTAAAACATTGGGGCTTGGTTAGGAGTCTGAAAATCAGCACAATTTTATTTAAAAATAAGCAAAACTATACATTAAAAAAAACCTGTATGGGCTATATAAATGGATCATCTAAAAAACATTTATGCAAAGAAAAATCTAGTGTATAATGTTCCTTTAAGATTTACATATCATCATTCACCTTAGATAATATTTTTTAAAAGGCAAATTACATTTTCATAATTCAGATAGAGGATGTGATATTAAACAGTGTTCCAAATGACTTCTTTTATCAAATTTGCTTCATGTTCTTGCTATACTTTGTAGAAGGATCAGCAAAGAACTATTGGGAGCTAGCTGACCATATCAGGTGAGGCAAGAGGCATAATTGTGCAACCACCAATAACCAGCTATCTCCCATTAGTGCATTGATGCTCTTAAGCCTACCGAAAATTGCACTTCAACAAAGGATACCAAAAGAACAAATTACATTTGATACTTTACTGTGTCATTAAAATCCCTTTAAGGCTTCCTATTTTTTATTATAAACTTTATCTTGACTCACAGGCTTAGATTTAATAAAATCCATTTGTGAAACTGGAACTGCAAGTGACTCTACATTGTAATCAATAGAACATCACTGTGAAGGATACTAGGATCATGAAAATAAATTTAAAACCTTATAGAACAAACAGATCAAACCAGTGGAAAATAACACCCTTGATAAAACAGTGTACTCCAACATATGTACAAAAAACCTGGAAAAAGTAAAAGAACAAAAAACAGACACATCAGTTTTATATTAGTGAGGCGAGACTACTAGATGTGATACTATACAAGTTTATTTGTGTCTTTATGAATTGTAAATGCTTGTTGTTAGTGCAGGTGAAACACTACAACCACACACCTGGAATGCCAGCGGTGAGCAACTTGCTATTGTCTACAACATTTCCGAGACACATTACATTCTATCCAGTGAGACTCTTTTTCTGAAACCAAACAGGCATGCACATTTTTTACACTTACCAACATTTGCATTTACTGTGTTTCAAACATGTTTCCGAAGTTGTTGCAGTTGTAATTATTTTAACAGCATATCTATAGATTCTCATTTTATGGATGCGATTTCATTCACTGGGCACTTAAAGGACTACTCAATGCAGTAGAATTGCATAATTCGCAAGTGCATAATAAAAAAACAAGACAAAAATACCTACTCTGAATTTCAAATAAGCAGTAGATTTCTTTCTGACAAATTTATTTTTTCTCTCATTTCCAGCCCCCTTTATCATGTGACAGACATCGGCCAATCACAGACTACTATACATGTGAGCTTGTGCATATGCTCAGTAGGATCTTGTTCCCCAAAAAGTGTAAATATAAAAAGACCTTGCAAAATTTGATAATGGAAGTAAATTAGAAAGTGTCTCAAAACTGCATGCTCTTACTGAATCATAAAAGTTTATTTTGACTTGAGTGTTCCTTTAATGTAACTGTAAATGATAATGGCAGTAACTTTCTTTAAGTAATCTTACGAAAATATAAATGAGGCAATGTTCAATACATTTCAAACATGATCTTGCCTTCCATTATTTTGGCATTATGTCTTCACAAAGACCATGTAAAACTAAATTTGGTAGATGTAGATTGGCTTTGAACTTAGTAGGCGTTTATCTTAAAATGAGCAATATTATTTTTTTTTCAATACACATCCTTATTCTTTTTATGAAGCCTCTATACTGTAAAAGGTTGTCCTACTACACCATTTGCACAAGTTGCATAATAATGAGGTAATGAGGCATCAAATGAAGTTTCCTTTTATGGTAAAGAGATATCATTATTCTGCCGTTACTAGTATTATTCATTGTAGAGTAGCACTTACACCTTCAACCAATACCATAAAAATGTAAACAATTGTGTCCTTTAGTGTGTCTAATTAATTTATTGTTCTGCACTGTAAAGCTCTACAGTGTATGTTAACATTTTATAAATAAAGCAAAAATAACAACATGGAAATAGAGTAATAAAAAGTTAAATGGAATCATTGAGTTTCAATTTATTTTATTACCAAAATAGCCTTAATACACATTTTCCTAATAATAAAAAAGCAAAGTGTCTGCAAATCAAAGTTGAAAAGCCGTTAGCTTCTACTGAAATGAAATCTGCTTCCGTTTGATAGAGTCAGGAAGAGTTTTTTCTCATCTGCTGAGAAAATTCAATTTTTCCTGCCATAATCCAAATAAAGGACCAGGAAACACACAAGAAATTTGCCACTTTATGAAGTGATTTCATTGGAAAGCCAAAAAATCGTTACTAACCTCTGCAACACTTAATTAATTATAGCTACTCCAGCCCAGGGATTCTGTGGTGAAGAGGACTCATAGTTACATGAAATTCAAACTGAAATTGAGTTACGGCTAAAAGGTACTTCTGTAACATCTTCAAGGAATGAAAAATGAAGATCCTGCTGAATTTAATCAATCACTGCCTTTCCTTCAATCAATCTGCTTCTCTAGGAGAAATCACAGGATCTACAATTTTATCATATTGGAGATTTCTTAAAAAATGCAAACTAAAGAAAAGATGGACTAAATAATATAAATGGAAAACATTTTTTTAAACTATTCTACAATTCTATGAATTTATGATGCAAAATAAGTTGCCGATTATCTTTTAGCAATAAATAAGTTAAAAGTATTTGGCATAGATTTCAATCTTGTTATTAAATGTGTTTTTAAAAACAAATTGTCTCATATGGTAAAAAATTGCTTTATTCTTCAACCATTGTTCCACAACAGCCACAAATCAATTCCTACAGCCTTTGATAATTATCATAGGTTAAATGTATGTACTAGACTGTCACACAGACACTGCTATATATTACCCACTCTTTCAATATCACTATTAAATACAATTTTTAAATTTTCATTCCCACTGAATATCCTACTCCAATGGTGTCTCTAAAGTATTAGTCTCTAATTAATTAGTCCCTATACTCCAGATTAGAGCATATGATCTAGTGCTTTATATTTTATGTATAAAAAATATATTAACCCACAACTAAAATCAATACAATTAACTATTTTTTTCACCAATGAGAAAACTGATTAAGGTAATTATTAATACATCTTAAAGGGACAGTGCATTGTAACAGTTGATTCCCTTCAATTCATTTTTGATGACTTGTACCAGCCACATAATATAAAATGTATGGGTAATAGCTCCTTTAGGCGTATGATTACATATAAAATAGCTTTTGCTTTTTCAAACCACAACCCATTAAAGCGGTGGGGCTTACAGGGAGATCAGACCTCCATATCTTATCACTTACGTAATTTATCTCTCTCTGAATACCAAATCCCAATAATTAGAACAATTAAATTAACATTTAGCTCTTTTTTTGTTCCACCCCCCTCTGGGATTGTAATTTCTTCTGCTTACAGTGTTTACATAACATTGAATAGTCAACACTTTAAGGGATATTCCAGCCAAAATTGGAAACCACATGGATGTATTTCGGTATTGAACCTAAGCAATTTTGTAATATACATGTATTAGCAAAAATGCTTCTAATAAAAACTATAGCTGTTTCAAAAGTGTATTTAAGTATGCACCGTGCCCCAACATTTTAAACACAACACTTGCTCAGAGAGCCTAAGGTGCTTGTACCATCTGGTAATGACTCAATTTGTTAATTGCAGACATGATACAAGCCCCACTGATGATCTGAGCAGCTGCATTATTTAAAATGTGGGTGCAGTGACAATATCTAGCTATGCTTCACATGCACGTGCAGAGAAAAATGTTAACACTAAAACAGTGATAACTTTTACTAGAAGCATTTTTGCCAATACATGAATATTGCAAATATGTTTCTATTCAAAGATGTAATAAATCTATTTGCATTTATATTTTTGACTGGAATGTCCCTTTAAGCGTTCAAATTTTCAGTGTAGGTGGGATGCAACAGGCACAATCTGTTGGTTCAAAAGGCAAAATAAAGGTAAAGTAACCATTTGTAAACAGCTTAATACATTCCAGCAGGTAAAATGGATCATTGGTACCTCATTAAAAGGAAGTCAGTTTTACATGGATATGTTTCTGATTATGGTGTGTTGATAAAACAGTGATTACCTCAGAAAAGGTGACATGTGGCTAGCAAGAAATACTTTCTAGCACATCAACTACATATTTTCAACATATTAAAAGCCTGAATTTACTAAAATATAGTGACTGTGCTTAGAAATATGGCATCTGTGGGTTCAACTTGTTTAGCTATTTTTATTATTATTATTAATAACATCAACTAATTGTCCCATGATTGTCAAAGCCACATGTCCATCAAGTTAAAATAATGAGTTAAATAATGTGTTACTATAATTAATACCTCCTCAGATGGCAGTCTATCCCATGTGTCTGTCATTCTTTCAATAAATGAAATACTTTATACAAAATTAATTTGCAACTTCTAACTACAGTGCATGACCTCTTGTTTAAGACTTTCACTTCCTTTAAAATGTATTTTCTGCCTTAGTTATCACTTTATCTCCTGGGATATATTTCATGTGAAGTGGCCTCAGTCTCACCTCTTTCAATGCTTCTCTCATTCTTACTGCTCTTTTATCTTCGAAGTCTCTGCCGCTCCCTTTCCAGCGCTATACAGCATTATAAAGTACTTAATTAGACAACACATGAATGCATATCAGCAAACTGCTCCTTTAAAGTCAAGCAGGAATTCAGTTATTGTTAAATTATTTATAAAGCGATATTCTAATAGGAAGATTGTGCCTATTTGTATGTCTGCTGGACTTTGCATATTTAGTAATGTCATAATCAGCAGGCTGCAAGAAAGGGCACTGATAATTGTATTTTATCCTGAGCTATTGTTTAATATTTCATTCAATACATCTGTGTGGACATCACTCTATCACCTTGTTAGTAATAGGGTGGAAAAAAATCAATGCCAATCAAATTACCTTGTTAACCGAAAGGTTAAAGGGCCAGTGTGTTAAGTTCATTGAGCATCACCTTCCATTTAGCTCTTTTTTTTTGTATTATTTATCTTTATTGGTATTTATAGCCTGACAGTTTGATGTTCCTTTTGTAATTTGTAATTTGGATCAAGAATGAATCCTTATTTACTTTTTTAAGACAAAGACTAATATTATCCAAGGTTGCTTTTTTTTCTGTCAAGCCACCGTGGGTAGTGTTTCTTTGCAGTTGATGTGACTTTTACAGGCTAACCTTTGAGTAGCAAGCTGCGTGTGATCTTGTCATCTTCCTGTAGCATAGTGGCTTATTCCTCTGCACTGGTCAACTGTTTAGTGAGCTTTATCAATCCTGCCTCTAAACTTTAGCAGTTGGTGTTACTGGACCTAAGCTTTTAATGCACTAATCTTAATAACATCCTTGTTTTATCAAACACAAAATCATGATATCTAATATATAATCCCTACTTCAAGGAGTACCATAGAGTAATACTGAGTGACACAATCAAATATCTGTTGTTTATTTAGTTGTGTAGAAATGGTTATCTTTATATCTTTTTTTCTTCTATTGCTATCTCTGGCATAAAAGTCAAGGGTCTTTGAGCTAAAAATACGAGAGCAGGAGCTAGGGTCAGGGTCATACCAGAGGGTAATTATTGTTAAATGTCAGGTTAACTCTAAAGGGCTCAATTCATTCAACTGGGAACAGATTAGCACAGATGGAAATATTTTTAACACGGTTTTCTCCAGCCAATCATAGGCAGCTGGGATTAGCAAAATACTTCCTCTCATCTACCTGCTCCCAGAAAGGTCAAATTTGCTCGTTGCTTTTCCTTTTAAGATGTGCTTTTTTATTTGTATAGTTCTTGCCAGGAAATAAGGTCCTTTTTATCAGAGAATTAAATATTCTACATCTAAAACACATTTTAAGAGGCATTTCATTCCCTTTCAAGATTACTTTTATCTGGTATTTTTTAAAGACTCAAGATCTTTTTAAGTGTCTCTCTGCTGTTGGAAGCCTTCAGACTTTAGGCCCTTTTAAAGATTAGTAATTTAGTTTCCTACATTTAGCTTTTTTAAGAATTATATTTTATGTTTCCTATCTTGCTCTTCATAAAAAAAACACCCACACATAGCCTTTTATATAAACTAATCTACTTTGGAATACTTTCTATTTTCTGAGCAACTTAAATAAACATAAACATAAAATGCAATGGATTTTCGAAAGATAGCAATTATAATTTCCCTGCCTATCCAAAGTTTGCTTCCTTTCCTCTATGAGAAATGTTATATAACTCTATTTTTGGTCATTTTTACTTTATTTTTATTTTTTATTTGGCCAATGTGCATTAAATGTTACAAAATATTTAGCTTTATAATCTCAATAAAGCAAGATATTCAAGATAAAGTTGATACAATTTTATTCTTAAAAAAAAAGAAAGAAAATATAACAATTTAAATTAATTTAATTGGACTGAATATTTAAAAGTATGTTTCTTTTTAACATACCATAAACAGAGCACAAATTAAGGAATGACTCCAACCAGAATTACTGTAAACTGTAAATTAGTTGACAGGATTAACGTTTAAATCGATATGTGTCAGTTTTAATGATTTATACAAAGGAATATTAATTTTCAACTACAGAAAAGAATAAATGTCTATGGAAAGTTTATATTAATTTTATTTAAATGTTTCATATATAGCAGGAATATAATGCAAAGGACAATTTATTTTTTGAAGCAGAACTTAGATGCCTAAATTTTAATCCATCCTTTATTCTTAGCCAATTCTTATTAACCAAGAACTATCCAAAAGATTATTAACATAAATACTCAGCTTATATGATGTATTTGAGTTTGCATTTCCACAGCCAATAAACAGTTTAAAAAAAAAAAAAAAACTCTAATGTATTTTGCGTATCTTATGTTTGTGGAGAAAGTGTTACCAGTTGCCCAATTATTTTCTATGAAAAATATATAATCACAGCCCTGGTAGTTAAGAGCTGGTATTCAATTATTCACTGTTATCATATATGATATTTAGCGATCCCCTTGTAATCTAGACCTTCATTTTTTGATGATAAATCTCATGAACTTTATTTAGTCGTAGATTATTATTTTTTTAAATTCATGTATTTATATACGTTATGGGATTCCATATTGACTAAAATTGTTCTAATCTTCTTGATATATGTATAATGAGATCACTTGTAAAGATCATATGCAATGCATTCATATCTGATCTTACTTAGCACTTAAATAACAGTTTATTGTAAAATGTTCAGAAGAGAAAATCAATCTTCAAAGATTAATTGATGTCCAGATAATATTGACCAAAACTCCTTAATTCGATACATTTTTTAAGGTGTTACGGCAAAAACATTTTAACGTACATTTAAAAAGTTATTGGCTTTTCCATTAAAATGTTACTGTACAAACTAGGTACAATAGGTGAAAATATAAAAATAGTTGTAAATTCTTTGGTTGCTGATTGTAAAACCTATAATCTCATGTTGATTTAAGATGTGCTTTCTTTTTTATACTATTTCTTTATTGAATGCATTTTAGAGAAGAGGATTTACCTTCTAGCATAGACGATAATTACATGAAACACTTCTAAATTAAATGTGTACATTATTTTGTGAGTTGCCATTCATAGGGGTTTTACTTGGTGCATACTGTGTGGCTCATTTCCGAATATTCTACACCATGTGGCGCCTCTCTTTTTATTTTATCTAGGTTTTATCTCCACCGATCCATCCGCCCAGAGTGCTGCCTGTCTCTGCTGTCTGAATCTACCTCTCTCCCCTCACGAGCGCACCTCTTCGGGACCCCTGTGTCCTTGGATTCTTTCACTTTCTGGAACAATATGCCTTTTTTATGGCAAGGGTTATTTTGAAGGCTAATTGGAGAGGTAATGTGCAGTGTTATTACAAGTTAAGCGCAATGCGAATTAGAGCTTGCCTTCGCATTGCTAGGAAGCATTATGCTCACGAGAGCATGCTTCCATAGGCTCCAATTGTTCTGATGCTGCCACAGTGCAGCGAAGGGAGTAAGTAGCGCATCAATGGCAGAAAATATAAATATATATGTATATGATTATATACTGTACATATATATTTATGTGTTAATATATGTATATACACATATTAACACATAAGTATACATGTATAAAAGGATATACATATATATTTATTGGGAACACACAGTTCCCATAGAGCGCAACGTAAAAGCACTTTTCAGTGCTTTTTTTTCTAACACCCCACTCTTGCCAACTTAGTACAATTATTTATTTATTTTTTTAAATACATTACACTGTATTTTGGGGGCATATTTATAAAATTAGCCAGAGATTTGATCTCTGGTTAGTTTTATAAGCGCTAATTGTTACCACGAGCTTGCGGTAGCAATAACCAGCCACTTGTAATGTAGCCCTATATCTTTGTGCCACCGGTTCTTACACAATACATATATGTCAGCAGTTTATTTCAGAACACCTATACATGTGAGAGTTTCATGCTTCAAAGAAATTACATCAAATCAGCCATGAGAAAGTTAATGTATTACTGTATTTACTGTATTTTTATACAAATATGTATTCAAACATATATAATCCTACAAAATGTGTGGCTGCCATATTTTTTTTTAAATCAGGGTTTTAATCAAAGACTTGTTAAGTTGTAGAACAGTGTAATGGGGTCATATGACACTGGTTTAGTTGTGTATTTGACAGATGTGAATTCAAATAATGAACTAACACCTAGATTACAAGTTTTGGATTAATCTTTTAACGCTGAAAAAAATGACCATTTCAGTGTTAAAACAGCACCGCAGCCATTACAAGTCTTGTCGGTATAGCTGTACCGCAAGCCTTTTAGTCTGTAATGCAACGTCAGTCCCGCACTCGTAAAAATTACGTTTTATCATGGGACTTCCATAGCGCTGCCATTATGAGTTTTGCGGTGAGGCTAAAAAGCTTGCATTACACCCTAACGACAAGATCCGTACCGCCATCTGAGAGCAGTAGTTATGAGTTTTACGCAACAAAACTGTTACATAAAACTCATAACTAAACTGTTACAAAGTACACTAACACCCATAAACTACCTATTAAACCCTAAACCGAGGCCCTCCCACATCACAAATACTTTATTAAAGTTATTAACCCCTAATCTGCCGCTCCCGACATCGCCGCCACTATTAAAATGTATTAACCCCTATTCCGCCGCTCCCCAACATCGTCACCACTATAATAAAGTTATTAACCCCTACACTGCCGCACTCCCGCATCGCAAACAATATTTAAATATTATTAACCCCTAATCTGCCACCACATCACCCCCACTATACTAAAGTTATTAACCCCTATTTCACCGCTCCCTGACACCGCCTCCACTATAATAAACCTATTAACTCTTAAACCGCAAGCCTCCCACAACAAAATATACTAAATTAAACTATTAACCCCTAAACCGAAAGCCCCCCACATCGCAATAAACTAATTTAAACTAGTAACCCCTAAACCTAACGCCCCCCCTAACTTTATATTAAAATTACAATTTCCCTATCTCAAATTAAATTAAAACTTACCTGTCAAAGTAAAAAAAAACTAAGTTTAAACTAGCAATTGAACTGATATAATTATTAAGTTAAAATTAAATTAACTATCAATTAAAGAAAACTAAAATACACATAAAAAAAATCCTAACACTACTATAAATATTACAAAGTATCTAATTACAGAAAATACAAAATACTAAATTATAAAAAATAACAAACACTAAATTACAAAAAATAACAAAATTATAAAAATAAAAAATAATTACACCTAATCTAATAGCCCTATAAAAATAAAAAGCCCACCCAAAATAAAAAAAAACCTAGCCTACAATAAGCTACCAATAGCCCTTAAAAGGGCCTTTTGTAGGGCATTGTCCTAAGTTAAAAGCTATTTTACCTGTAAAAAAAATACAAAGACCCCCAACAGTAAAACCCACCACCCAACCCCCCAAAATAAAAAAACTAACTCTAACAAAAACCTAAGCTACCCATTGCCCTGGAAAGGGCATTTTTATGGGCATTTAGCTCTTTTGCATTGCCCTGAAAAGGGCAATTAGCCCTTTTTAAGAAAAGCCCAAACCCTAAACTAAAAATAAAACCCACCCAAAAAAGTTGAAAAAATCCTAACACTAACCCCCAATGATCCACTCACAGTTTCTGAAGTCCAGGCGGCGGGGTCTTCATCCATCCAGGCGGCGTCTTCTATCTTCATCCAGGCGGCATCTTCTATCTTCATCCCGGGGAGGTCTTCTATCTTCATCCCGTCGCCGCGGAACAGGTCTACCCTTTAAGACATCCAGCGTGGAGCATCCTCTTCATATGCGGCCGCTGGGATGAAGATAGAAGATGCCGTCTGGATTAAGATTGAGCCGTCTGGATGAAGATGGAGCTGCTAGGATGAAGATCCTTCAAGCGAGACTTCAGCAACTGTGAGTACCTAAATAGGGGTTAGTGTTAGGTTTTTTTAAGGTTTTTTGGGTGTTTTTTTAATTTAGATTAGGGGTTGAGCATTTCTTAAAAGAGCTAAATGCCCTTTTAAGGGAAAGAAAAACAGCTAAATGTCCTTTTAAGGGCAATGCCCATACAAATGCCCTTTTCAGGGCAATTGGTACATTAGGTTTTTTTAGATAGTTTTTTTTATTTTGTGGGTTTGGGGGGGGGGGGGGTTTGTAATTTTAGTGGGTCTTTGTATTTTTGTTTTGAAAAAGAGCTGATATCTTTATGGCAATGCCCTACAAAAGGCCCTTTTAAAGGCTATTGGTAGTTTATTATAGATTAGGTTTCTTTTACTTTGGGGTGTTTTTTTTTTTTAAAATGGGTATTAGAATAGGAATAATTGTTATTATTTTGGATAATTTGTTTGTTATTTTGTGTAATGTTTTTTTTTCGTTTTGGGGTGGGTTTTTCTTTTAGAATAGCCATTTTTTTTATTTTTAATGGGCAGCAAAATAACTGAATGCCCTTTTAAGGGAAATGCCCATACAAATGCCATTTTTAGGGCAATGGGTAGATTAGGTTTTACTTTATTTTTATTTTGTCGGCTTGGTGGTGGGGGTTTGTATACTTTTAGGGGGTGTTTGTTTTTCTTTAGTAGAAAAAGAGCTGGTTTCCTTAGGGCAATGTATTTATTGTTTTGGATAATTTTGTTTGTTATTTTTTGTAATATTATTTTTTTTTTATTTTTTGTAATTTCAGTGTTTTTTATTATTTTGTAATGTTAGGTTTTAGTGTAAGGCAGCTTAGGTTTTATTTCACAGGTAAGTTTGTATTTATTTTAACTAGGTAGTTAGTAAATAGTTAATAACTATTTACTAACTAGTCTACCTAGTTAAAATAAATACAAACTTACCTGTGAAATAAAAATAAAACATTAGCTAGCTACAATATAACTATTATTTATATTGTAGCTAGCTTAGGTTTTATTTCACATATTAACACATCAGTATGTGTTTAGTTTTAAATAGGTATTATTTAGTTAATAATTGTAACTTTAATTTTGCTCTATTTTAATAATGTTAAAATTAGGGGGTGTTAGGATTAGGGTTATGGTTAGGGTTAGGTTTAGGGGTTAATATAGTTTCATTTAGGTTGTTGTGATGTGGAGGGCTGGCGGTTTAGGGGTTAATAGGTTTATTTAGTGGTTGTGATGTGGGAGGCCAGAGGTTTAGGGGTTATTAACTTTATTTAGTGGCGGCGATGTCAGGGAGCGGCGGAATAGGGGTTAATAGATTTATTATAGTGAGGGCGATGTTAGGGTGAAGGGGAATATGGGTTAATAACTTTAGTATAGAGGCGACGATATCGGGAGCGGCAGATTAGGGGTTAATAATTTTATGTAGGTTTCGGCAATGTCAGGGGCATCAGATTAGGGATTTTTAGACGTGGGGTTTATGTTAGGGTGTTAGGTTTAAACATAACTTTTTTTCCCCCCATAAACATCAATGGGGCTGCATTACGGAGCTTTTGATTCTGCGATTGCAGGTGTTAGGTTTTTTTCTAACCCACTCTCTCCATTGATATCTATGGGGAAAGCGTGCACGAGCACAACAAAGAAGCGCTTGTATTTTGTGTGGTATGGAGCTCACCGCAACCATATCGCACGCACAAGCCGGCTTTTCTAAAACTTGTAATGGCAGTGTTACTTTCGTTGCGTACATTTCGCACCCCGTTGCACCCATAACTTGTAACCTACCTGAAAGTAAATTATCACAATCCTACACTTGTTTTCAGTAGATAACTATTCCAGCCAGTATTGTAAGTGTGTAATTTCCAGTGATCACAATCCTTAAATTCTTCTGCCAAATGTGCATGAATAATGACAAACAAAATGCTGTTTTTTGTTTTGTTTTTGTTGGGGGGGGTAGCAATTACATCACAGGTTGATTTATCCCTTTTAATAGTGTTCCGTGAAGCTAGATATGTGGGTTTGTCTTTTTTATGAGATTATAATAGGAACATTATTGGTATAATGAACATTTGTGTTTGTTGAGTAATCCATCTGTCTATTTCTCATTATAATAAAAGTGTTTGTTATTATTATATTTTTTTACTTTCATTCATTGATAAGGTAGCATTTGTATCTGTTTGGTGACATTACATCTTAGTCATTCAATATGTTAAGGGTAATGTCAGTGTGTTTCACCTATGCAAAAAAAACAAAAAAAAACAGTGTTACATTTTAAATCTATGGGGGTGCTCAGCAAGTCGTAAAGTGCTGCCTGGGAATTATCAAGCCCTTTTAGCTTTAGAAATTTGGCAAGTGAAAAATGGCCCTGTAACGTACCATTAAGTGTTTTGATAATTTGGATTGTGATAAAAAAACAGGACTGGCACATGATAAGTATTGGGCAATTTTTCACTGAAACGATAATGAAAAAAGTGCTGCCAAAACAATTAATTCAACATCAACAACAGCTCATGGACAGCAGTTAAATGTTTAATGTGTCCAGAGCTTTACTCCTATATATGATGACATAGGTGACATAAGTCATCCATTTTCTCTCTTACAGAGCATCAGTGTGTTGTTTAGGCCAATACCAAAAAAAAAAAATAAGTTTATATCCCACAAGAGTGATTATTTCTGAAAAATCCAACCAGCAAGGATACATGTTAACTAAATTGGGACCAGATGAAATAATGGAATCAAAAAAGATTAACAGTGCTATAGGACTTGTCCTCTGAAAACAAAAGAAAAGCAGAAAAAGTTGACATATTCTCCTAGTACATCCTGTTAGTTTACTTAAAGGGATATAATACTCATATGCTAAATCACTTGAAACTGATGCAGTATAACTGTAAAAAGCTGACAGATAAATATCACCTAAGCATCTCTATGTAAAAAAGGAAGATATTTTACCTCACAATTTCCTCAGCTCAGCAGAGTAAGTTATTCTGTGTAAAAAGTTATACTCAGCTGCTGCCCAGCTGCAGGTAAAAACAAATAAAAAATTAAGAAATGAACAGCAGCCAATAAGCATCAACAGTGCTGAGGTCATGAACTCTTTTACTGTGATCTCATGAGATTTGACTTAACTCTCATGCGATTTCATTGTAAACTTCCTTACACTGAATAGGGAAATAAGATGAGAGTGCACAAGGCTCAATCCTTCCGCTGTCCTGCGACAGACATACTGATTTGCTGCTTAGAAGTCCTTTACAATGGGATGTGGCTACTGAGGAAGTTTTGAGGTAAAATATCTTTCTTTTTTACATAGAGATGTTCAGGTGATATTTTCTAGTCAGCTTTTTACAGCTATGCTGCATCACTTTCAAGTGTTTAAACATTTGGGTATTATGGCCCTTTAATACAGAAAGAGGGACATCATCAATGGTTGCTAGTGAAGAACAAAAAAAAAAGTGGATCATGGGATCAATATACTGATCTTATGTGCTGTATTATTATTTGTTCTTCTTTACCCTATTGTAAGCTTTGTTTTTATCTTTGCTGCGAGGGTGATTTATAAAATAATGCCTCTTGTTCTGGAATAAAATCAGCTATAATTGTTTGGCGACCTAGGTTGTGATTAGTTGGGCCAAATCCAGACTTTGAAATCATTGAACTATAAACAATTTATAAAGTTATTTTTGCTCTAGTTGGAAATAAAAACAAAATAAATAAAAAAAAAAAGAAGAAATAATATTACTCCACAATGGTTGTCTTTCCTAGTTTATGCAAGTTCATCTCAAACCCCTTCTGCCAATGCGTCACTTACCATTTGCTTACTGCTCCAAGTTTATAGACATTAATCCTTCTCTGCCTCCTTTGTGCTGTGTGATTAATGAGCTCTGATTGGTTAAAACATTTTTATAGAGCCAATACATATAGCAGTAACTTATTGTTCCGTTCAGTGTTATGGACCATCCACACACCACATGTAGGCAACCAGGCAAAATGCATTCCCATATGTAAGAGGTGCTCTGATTTGTGTAGTAGTCTTGTAGGGCATGTGATGGAAGGGAAAGGGTAGGGACATAGTAAACTCTTTCAAACAAAGCCGACAGGCCTGGCTAGCTTTAGTGAGAGAGCTACTATGCAACTGCATTAACTGGCAGGCGTGCAAAATTGGGCACTGGTCAATGCAGCATATGGAATTATTTCCATCTGCAGGCACAGAGCTATCATGTTCAGAGGGCAGCAGAAAGCAATAGCGGGTATCTCAAATTTTAGGTAAGCGTTGTGGCTAGGTCTGTAAGAAACACACAATATGCAGTATCAAAGGGTACACACATCTTGCTAAATCCTTTCTTGAAAACACCAGTTTTGACTCTTTTAAAAGGCTTAAAGTTAAAGTCAACCCTAGCGTTTGTGAAATGCCAGGATTGACATTGAAACAAATAAAGGGGACTTTCATTCATGAAGTTCAACATACTTCATGCAGAAAGTTTCTTTATTTGTTTCAAGTGATCACCGTTCTGAGCTGCTCAGGCAGGCCACGGCAGAAATTTATTATGACATTTTCACCTCTTAGCAAATAGGGTGCGTGAAATCCGTCTCCCAAGGGCGCCAAGCCGGAATTACCGCACGGCTATTGGCTAAGAGGTGAAAATGTCACCTCTAAAGCAAAACAGCCATGGGCTTCATTAGCAGCTAAGAATGGCAATCGCTTGAAACAAATAAAGGAGCTTTCTGCATGAAGTATGTTACACTTCATAAATGAAAGTCCCCTTTATTTGTTTCAATAATCAATCCCAGCATTTCAAAAACGCTAGGGATGACTTTCACTTTAATTTGTCTGTTAACGAAAGCTTTTTTGAAACTTTGTGCACACGCTCAGTTAACATTTGTTTTACTTCTTTACTTCTTTTATAAAAAAAAGATACAAATATTCCACAGGGTAAACTATGAAATGTGTGCACACCTTTAAAATTTGCATTAAAATATTCACACTTAAAATATTCACACTTAAGCGTGGAAACCTGCGCCGCCCATAGTTTCAGCACACAACTCAAGCTATCACATATACGACGCCGTCAGATGCTAAAGTGCCATAAGTCTGACAAACTAGCGATGTCCAGAAATCTGCATAAGTACAAATTTCTGGAGTCCAGTGACTTACGGTACTTTAGAAACTGCCGTCGCACAAAAAAACTGACTAAGTTATAAAAATCGCCCGTACTGTCTAACACGCCTCCCAAACATAGCCCGACATGTATACCCCTCTATCTGCAATCCCCCCTCTCACTCCTAATAATAAATATATTAACACCTAAACCGCCACTGCCGGACCCCGCCGCCACCTATATTATATGTTTTACCCCCTAATCTGACCCCCCTACACTGCCGCTAGCTACATTAAATGTTTTACCCCCTAATGTGAGCCCCCTACCCCGCCGCCACCTACATTAACTATATTACCCCCTAATGTGATTCCCCTACACCGCCGCCACCTATTTAAACTATATTAACCCCTAATGTGATCTCCCTACACCGCCGCCACCTATTTAAACTATATTACCCCGTAATATGATCCCCCTACACTGCTGCCACCTATATTAAAATTATTAACCCCTAATCTAATCCCCCTATACCGCCGCCACCTATATTAAATTTATTAACCCCCAAAATGCTAATATTTCCCTACCACTAAACCTAAGTTTAACCCTACAAATAGCCCTGAAAAGGGTCTTTTGCGTGGCATTGCCCCAAAGTAACCAGCTCTATTACCAGCCCTTAAAAGGGCCTTTTGCGGGGCATTGCCCCGAAGTAACCAGCTCTATTACCAGCCCTTAAAAGGGCTTTTTGCGGGGCATTGTCACAAAATAATCAGCTCTTTTGCCTGTAATCTAATCCCCCTACACCACCGCCACCTATAATAAATGTATTACCCCCTAATCTAATCCCCCTACACCGCCGCCACCTATATTAAATATATTAACCCCTAATCTGACCCCCCTACACCTATATTAAATATATTAACCCCTAATCTGACCCCCTAATTATATTAGGGTTAATATAGTTAATATAGTTATTATATTATATATATTAACTATATTAACCCTATCTAACTCTAACACCCCTAACTAAATTAGTATTAAAATAAGTCTAAATAATATTAATAATAGTAACTAAATTATTCCTATTTAAAACTAATTACTTACCTATAAAATAAACCCTAAGATAGCTACAATAGAATTAATAATTACATTGTAGATATTTTAGGGTTTATATTTATTTTACAGGTAACTTGGTATTTATTTTAACTAGGTACAATAGCTATTAAATAGTTAATAATTATTTAATAGCTACCTAGTTAAAATAATTACCAATTTACCTGTAAAATAAATCCTAACCTAAGTTACAAATACACCTACACTATCAATACATTAATTAAATAAACTTCAAATATCTAAACTAAAATACAATTAAATACACTAAACTAAATTACAAAAACAAACAAACACTAAATTACAAAAAATAAAAAAAGATTACAAGATTTTTAAGCTAATTAAACCTATTCTAAGCCCCCTAATAAAATAACAAAGCCCCGCAAAATAAAAACCTTTCCCTACCCTAATCTAAATTACAAAAGTAATCAGCTCTATTACCAGCCCTTAAAAGGGCCTTTTGTGGGGCATTGCCCTAAAGTAATCAGCTCTTTTACCTGTAAAAAAAACAACAACCTCCCCATTACAACCCACCACCCACATACCCCTACTCTAACACACCCAATCCCCCCTTAAAAAAACCTAAGTCTAACCCCCAAGTGCTCCTTACCTGTCCTGAAGACCGGCGGAGAATGTCCTGTTCCAGGCGTCGACCTCTTCTTCTTCCAGGATTCAGCCGGCGTGGAGCAGAGGAGATGAAGACCGATGACCGCGGAGCTGAAGACCGTCCATCTGGAACTGAAGACCGGCGATGCTGGAACTGAAGACCGGTGATGCTGGAACGGTAGATCGGCGACGCTGGAACTGAAGACCGCTGGAACTGAAGACCGGAGCGTGGAGGATCCTCTTCATACAATCGCCGCCGTACACTGAATAGGAATTCAAGGTACGCGATTAAAAATGGCATCCCTTGAATTCCTATTGGCTGATTTGAGCCTTCAAATTCAAATCAGCCAATCGGATGCAAGCTACTTTAATTCTATTGGCTAATTTGAATAGCCAATAGAATAAGAGCTAATGTAATTTTATTGGCTATTCTAATCAGCCAATAGAATTACAGTAGCTCTTATTCTATTGGCTATTCAAATCAGCCAATAGAATTAAAGTAGCTTGCATCCGATTGGCTGATTTGAATTTGAAGGCTCAAATCAGCCAATAGGAATTCAAGGGATGCCATTTTTAATCGCGTACCTTGAATTCCTATTCAGTGTACGGCGGCGATCGTATGAAGAGGATCCTCCACGCTCCGGCTCTGGTCTTCAGTTCCAGCGGTCTTCAGTTCCAGCGTCGCTGATCTTCAGTTCCAGCATCGCCAGTCTTCAGTTCCAGATAGACGGTCTTCAGCTCCACGGTCATCGGTCTTCAACTCCTCCATTCCACGCCGGCTGGATCCTGGAAGAAGAAGTCGCCGCCTGGAAGAAGACTTCTCCGCCTGGAACAGGACCTTCTCCACCGGTCTTCAGGACAGGTAAGGAGCACTTGGGGGTTAGACTTAGGTTTTTTAAGGGGGGATTGGGTGGGTTAGAGTAGGGGTATGTGAGTGGTGGGTTGTAAAGGGGGTGTGTTTTTTTTACAGGTAAAAGAGCTGATTACTTTGGGGCAATGCCCCACAAAAGGCCCTTTTAAGGGCTAGTAATAGAGCTGATTACTTTTGTAATTTAGATTAGGGTAGGGAATTTTTTTTATTTTGGGGGGCTTTGTTATTTTATTAGGGGGCTTAGAATAGGTGTAATTAGCTTAAAAATCTTGTAATCTTTTTTTATTTTTTGTAATTTAGTGGGGGTTTTTTGTAATTTAGTTTAGTGTATTTAATTGTATTTTAATTTAGATATTTGTAGTTAATTTATTGATAGTGTAGGTGTATTTGTAACTTAGGTTAGGATTTATTTTACAGGTAAATTGGTAATTATTTTAACTAGGTAGCTATTAAATAGTTATTAACTATTTAATAGCTATTGTACCCAGTTAAAATAAATACCAAGTTACCTGTAAAAAAAATATAAACCCTAAAAAAGCTACAATGTAATTATTAATTATATTGTAGCTATCTTAGGGTTTATTTTATAGGTACGTATTTAGTTTTAAATAGGAATAATTTAGTTAATATTATTTAGATTTATTTTAATAATAATTAAGTTAGGGGTGTTAGAGTTAGATAGGGTTAATATAGTTAATATATAATATAATAACTATATTAACTATATTAACCCTAATATAATTAGGGTTAATATAGTTAATATAGGTGGCGGCGGTGTAGGGGGGTCAGATTAGAGGTTAATATATTTAATATAGGTGGCGGCAGTGTAGTGGGATTACATTAGGGGTTAATATATTTAATATAGGTGGCGGCGGTGTAGGGGGATTAGATTACAGGCAAAAGAGCTGATTACTTTGTGACAATGCCCCGCAAAAAGCCCTTTTAAGGGCTGGTAAAAGAGCTGGTTACTTTGGGGCAATGCCCCGCAAAAGGCCCTTTTAAGGGCTGGTAATAGAGCTGGTAACTTTGGGGCAATGTCACGCAAAAAGCCCTTTTCAGGGCTATTTTTAATTTAGTTTAGGGTAGGGACATTTTAGTATTTTAGGGGGTAGTACATTTATTATAGGTGGCGGCGGTGTAGGGGGATTAGATTAGCGGTTAATACATTTAATATAGGTGGCGGCGGTGTAGGGGGATTAGATTAGGGGGTAATATAGTTAAAATACTTGGCGGCGGGGTAGGGGGCTCACATTAGGGGGTAATAATTTTAATATAGATGGTGGCGGTGTAGGGGGATTACATTAGGGGGTTAATAATTTTAATGTAGGTGGCGGCTGTGTAGGGGATCACATTAGGGGGTTAGACATTTAATGTAGGTGGCGGCGGGGTCCGGGAGCGGCGGTTTAGGGGTTAAACACTTTATTAGGGATTGCGGCGGGGGATCGCGGTTGACACTTAGATAGATATTGCGCATGCGTTAGGTGTTTTTTGCAGGCAGTTTAGGGAGTTATGGGGCTCCAAATACACAGCGTAAGGCTTACTACACCTGCAATTTGTGGCGAGGTGAAAATGGAGTAAGATTTCTCAATTTTCGCCACGTAAGTCCTTACGCTGTATATTGGATACCAAACTGCGCTGGTTTGGTATACCTGTCTATGGGCCAAAAAACTACGGCAGAAGGCAGAAATCTACGAGCGTAACTTCTATGTTACGTTGTATATGTAATACCAAACCAGCGCAAAATTTGGCATTGCCGGCTTTTGCGGGTGACGATTTATATCGGATCGAGGCCTGGATACCTCGACCATGATAACTTCTCCCCATAGACTTTAATTGTGCATGTTAAAGGAAAATAAAACTAACACTTATCCCTCGCGAACTAACCCAACACAGCATGTAACCAAGTGGGTTATACCCAAAGGTAGCTAAGCATAATTTATAGTCCAATGTTCTTCACATAGAACAAAAATCTCTTTTTTATTTTTAAATATATATTTCTATATATTCTATATATATGGTTCATTTTTTGTAAAATATATATCTATACCAATACATAGATAGATAGATAGATAGATAGATAGATAGATAGATAGATAGATAGATAGATAGATAGATAGACAGACAGATAGAGGATATATACAGATATTTATATATAGGAATATACATTTAAAAATACTTAGAACATTTTCCCCTATGTGATGAACATTGGAATGTAAAATATATACAGTAAATACACAATAAAACACGTTATTAAACATTATAGGGATATGAAACTCATTATGTAATTTTAAACAACTTTCTAATTGACTTCTATTACCAACTTTACTTATTTCTTTTTGTACCATTTGTTGAAAAGCAGGGACGTAAGCTAAAGAGCCTGCCAATTTCTGGAGCACTATATGGCAGCAGTTTTGCAAGAAAGTTATCCATTTGCAAGATCACTAGATGGCAGCATTAATTCCTTTCATATAGTGCTCCAGAAGTCTACCTAGGTGTTTCTTCAACAAAAAATATCATGGGAATGATGCAAAACTTTTTTAAATCATATGCTCTGTATATATAAAGTCCAAAAAAGTGCACTCTCACCACCAAAGCAACAAACATGGTGCAGGCAAATATAATATAAAATCCAAAACAAGCTTGCAAGTGAACTCTTGTTTTATATATATATATATATAGATAGATGATAGATAGATAGATAGATAGATAGATAGATAGATAGATAGATAGATAGATGATAGATAGATAGCAATTTAAAATATGGGGAGGCGAAAAGTGAGTTTAAAATCCTCCACTAAATCCAAAATGTAGAGAAAATAACTCATTGTGTAAACCATTTACAAATCTAGAGAAGTCAGAAGTAAAATCAAGTCTTCTGACACTTGTCTAGATTTGTAAATGGTTTGCACAATGCGTTATTTTCTCTACATTATATATATAAAACATGAAGATCCACACTCTCTAAACTTTTAAATTGAATAATTTATTATAAACTGTGATGTTTCTGGGATCAAACTCTCCCCTTCATCAGACCTGATGAAGGGGAGAGTTTCATCCCTGAAATGTCACAGTTTATAATAAATTATTCACTTTAAAAGTCCAGAGAGTGCGGATCTTCATCTTCTATTGTATCATCTATTTTCCTGGCAACCTGGCAAGTTGTTTAAGGTGAGAGTGCAAATCCACAGTGACTTTGTTTTAGATATATAAATATATATACATACAGGCTGGGTAGGTCAAGCACTCACGCCACAATAACAGATCCTGGGCCCTGGGTGCAATCCTAGTAAATATGTATATATGATTCCAAAGAAATGGATACACTCACAGGGACTTGACAAATAGGAATTTAATTTAACAAGGAGTAACGTTTTGGATGGCCCCCGTCTTCAGACCAAAAATTACACACCATAAGAAACAAGCTTACCTTACTTTATACCCTCCACTGTGAACTGCTAGCCATGCTGCTGTCGGCAGCGTTCCTCATACCAGTGACATCATCGTCTGGTTCCTGTCTCTCTGATGACATGCTATGCTTACCCGTCGTCATGGCAACCCGACACCGCCTCACAGTTTCTATGGGTAACAGTGTACTACCAATTGAGTTCACCCTTAAAGTGATAAAAATTCATAATATTAATAATTCTAAAAACAATACATGCTGGACATATGAGACAGAAGATAAGCTAGCAACAAATGGACAATGGCTATGCATGTATAGCATGAAGTGTATCACTAAGATTCCTAAATCCTAAGGGATAATAATATTCACAAGAGAATCCGTAATTACATGTTGGATTAAAGGCTATGTGTCCATCTCTAGTACTAAAAGGATATCCATGGGCCTAGTTATATCATGTACTGAAGAGGATATGGGAAGCAAATCTGGAGGAGAGGGGAAAATAAACAGTGCAGGTAAACCTTCTGCAGGGATCCTGATGCTATATTAACATAGATAGATAGAATTTCTTGTTCTTGTATGGGTGGTTAAAGAATTTGCCAGTCATCAGGCCATTGCAGGTAACGCACCTCAGACATCTGGGCTGTCACAGATGTCTGGGGTACATTAGCTGCAATGGCCTGATGACTGGCAAATTGTTCAACCACCCATACAAGAACAAGAAATTCTATCTACGAAATTGTGTCACATTCACAACAACACATATCATCTTTTTACTTAATTGCCCATGTGGGAAATTCTATGTGGGCAAAACAGTGGATACCCTCAGAATGAGGATAGCCAACCCTAGAATGGCAATAAGGGTGGCTCTGGAGAACAAAGAATCAGAGCAACCGGTGGTGAGGCACTTCGCAATAGCAGGACATAAAGTCTTGTATCTGAGATATACTATAATCAATCATATACCTCCACCCACAAGACTTTACTTCAATGTGAATCACCCTGGATATACACTCTTCAGAATTTAAGCCCTAGGGGACGCAACACCAATCTTAACTGGCATTGCTTATATCATATGCATACAAAGAGAGAAGCGCTCTACCAGGAACGAACAACACCTAAGTGGCTTGTTCTATGGCGATTTACCACTCGGAAGCAGCCTCTTTTAGACCAGTGTGCTTTTCACAGAAGAAAACTTTCCTGAAGTATATCAGTCTGATCCTGCCAAGTAAAGTCAGCCCAGCCCCGAAATACCAGGCAATTCTCCTCTGAACAAGGAACATGACAACCCCAGACGATCGTTTCGGCCTCCTATGGGCCTCGTCAGTAAGCCACATTCCTCTAAGCACACTGGGCAAGGAGTCCACGTCTGGTTTCCCCCATCACCCATAGGGAGACTTCCCCAGGGTCATAATAATTTGCATACAAAGAGAGAAGCGCTCTACCAGGAACGAACAACAGCTCAGTGGCTTGTTCTATGGCGATTTACCACCCGGAAGCAGCCTCTTTTAGACCAGTGTGCTTTTCACAGAAGAAAACTTTCCTGAAGTATATCAGTCTGATCCTGCCAAGTAAGGTCAGTCCAGCCCCGAAATACCAGGCAATTCTCCTCTGAACAAGGAACATGACAACCCCAGACGATCGTTTCGGCCTCCTATAGGCCTCGTCAGTGACGTGCAGCCACATTCTTCTAAGCACACTGGGCAAGAAGTCCACATCTGGTTTCCCCCATCACCCATAGGGAGACTTCCCCAGGGTCATAATAATTTGCATACAAGGAGAGAAGCGCTCTACCAGGAACGAACAACAGCTCAGTGGCTTGTTCTATGGCGATTTAGCACCCGGAAGCAGCCTCTTTTAGACCAGTGTGCTTGCCTGGTATTTCGGGGCTGGACTGACCTTACTTGGCGGGATCAGACTGATATACTTCAGGAAAGTTTTCTTCTGTGAAAAGCACACTAGTCTAAAAGAGGCTGCTTCCGGGTGGTAAATCGCCATAGAACAAGCCACTGAGCTGTTGTTCGTTCCTGGTAGAGCACTTCTCTCTTTGTATGCAAATTATTATGACCCTGGGGAAGTCTCCCTATCGGTGATGGGGGAAACCAGACGTGGACTCCTTGCCCAGTGTGCTTAGAGGAATGTGGCTGCACCTCACTGATGAGGCCCATAGAAGGCTGAAACGATCATCTGGGGTTTGTCATGTTCCTTGTTCAGAGGATAATTGCATGGTGTTTCGGGGCTGGACTGACCTTACTTGGCGGGATCAGACTGATATACTTCAGGAAAGTTTTCTTCTGTGAAAAGCACACTGGTCTAAAAGAGGCTGCTTCCAGGTGGTAAATCGCCATAGAACAAGCCACTGAGCTGTTGTTCGTTCCTGGTAGAGCGCTTCTCTCTTTGTATGCAAATTATTATGACCCTGGGGAAGTCTCCCTATGGGTGATGGAGGAAACCAGACGTGGACTCTTTGCCCAGTGTGCTTAGAGGAATGTGGCTGCACCTCACTGACGAGGCCCATAGAAGGCCGAAACGATCGTCTGGGGTTGTCGTGTTCCTTGTTCAGAAGAGAATTGCCTGGTATTTAGGGGCTGGACTGACCTTACTTGGTGGGATCAGACTGATATACTTCAGGAAAGTTTTCTTCTGTGAAAAGCACACTGGTCTAAAAGAGGCTGCTTCCGGGTGGTAAATCGCCATAGAACAAGCCACTGAGCTGTTGTTCGTTCCTGGTAGAGCGCTTCTCTCTTTGTATGCAAATTATTATGACCCTGGGGAAGTCTCCCTATGGGTGATGGGGGAAACCAGACGTGGACTCCTTGCCCAGTGTGCTTAGAGGAATGTGGCTGCACCTCACTGATGAGGCCCATAGAAGGCCGAAACGATCATCTGGGGTTGTCATGTTCCTTGTTCAGAGGAGAATTGCCTGGTGTTTCGGGGCTGGACTGACCTTACTTGGCGGGATCAGACTGATATACTTCAGGAAAGTTTTCTTCTGTGAAAAGCACACTGGTCTAAAAGAGGCTGCTTCCGGGTGGTAAATCACCATAGAACAAGCCACTGAGCTGTTGTTCGTTCCTGGTAGAGCGCTTCTCTCTTTGTATGCAAATTATTATGACCCTGCGGAAGTCTCCCTATGGGTGATGGGGGAAACCAGACGTGGACTCCTTGCCCAGTGTGCTTAGAGGAATTTGGCTGCACCTCACTGACGAGGCCCATAGAAGGCCGAAACGATCGCCTGGGGTTGTCATGTTCCTTGTTCAGAGGAGAATTGCCTGGTATTTCGGGGCTGGACTGACCTTACTTGGCGGGATCATACTGATATACTTCAGGAAAGTTTTCTTCTGTGAAAAGCACACTGGTCTAAAAGAGGCTGCTTCCGGGTGGTAAATTGCCATAGAACAAGCCACTGAGCTGTTGTTCATTCCTGGTAGAGCGCTTCTCTCTTTGTATGCAAATTATTATGACCCTGGAGAAGTCTCCCTATGGGTGATGGGGGAAACCAGACGTGGACTCCTTGCCCAGTGTGCTTAGAGGAATGTGGCTGCACCTCACTGACGAGGCCCATAGAAGGCCGAAACGATCGTCTGGGGTTGTCATGTTCCTTGTTCAGAGGAAAATTGCCTGGTATTTCGGGGCTGGACTGACCTTACTTGGCGGGATCAGACTGATATACTTCAGGAAAGTTTTCTTCTGTGAAAAGCACACTGGTCTAAAAGAGGCTGCTTCCGGGTGGTAAATCACCATAGAACAAGCCACTGAGCTGTTGTTCGTTCCTGGTAGAGAGCTTCTCTCTTTGTATGCAAATTGCTTATATCATAGTTGAGCTTTGATAAATATCCCCCATATTCAGAATTCAGACCAAGAGGAATCTTGGTCCGTAGTCTGAAGATCCAATACATCTCCTGTCTAGATAGTATTTGGAACTTATCCCCTCCTCTCTTCGGTGCTTGCACCTTCTCAATAATTAACCATTTCAAGGATTCACAATTCTTGCCATGTTTTTTGACAAAATTATCAACTAGAGGGGTACTGATTTTACCTACACTAATTGTGGACAAATGCTCATGAATACGCTTAGCTTGGGTTTGGGTTTTGTACCTTCCACAAACTTTAATTTGTTCCGAAGTATGTTGGATCTTAACAAATTTGTATACAATGTCACCTTACATTGTATTTTTTCTTCAATACAGACAGATCCATATGTTATGACATCACAAGAAATAGGAAACACTAACATATATCAGGGTTTTCCCTTTTCAGAAACATTTGATCTCATTGCTCTGAGGGGTTTGGAGAGTGAGAGAGTATGACAGAGTATAACAGAAGTATGTCAGCTGTCAGTAAGCTGTTTTGGTATACGCTATGGGGGCTATCTATCAATCTCTGAAAGGAGCTTGACAGCCCATGTTTCTGGCGAGCCTTCAGACTCACCAGAAACAGCAGTTATGAAGCAGCGGTCACAAAGACCGCTGCTCCATATCCCTGTCCGCCTGCTCTGAGCAGGCGGACAGGAATCGCCACAATTCAACCCGATCGAGTACGATCGGGTTGATTGACACCCCTTGCTGGTGGCCCATTGGTCGTGAGTCTGCAGGGGGCGGCATTGCACCAGCAGCTCTTGTGAGCTGCTGGTGCAATGTTAAATGCTGAGAGTGTATTGCACTGTCGGATCAGGTCAGCAAGACATTTCTTAAATATGCCTCAATGGCTACGATGTATAATGTATTGGTCTGAGTAAGTATTTTTTCTGATTAACGTTGCTTGAACCACAGCAAAATATGATTAGATTAAGATTAATGAGGCTTCTATACCTTGCATTGTTCAGCATAGATGAGAAACACTATTTGTTTTTATGTTATCACCAGTGCATCAGGGTACACTCTATTAGATTTTATTTCATTTATAACAGGTGGATATAGATTACTATTGATATATTTTTGTTCACTGATTCAGCCCTTATATGTTATATTGCACAGTTTGCATCAATGCTATTCAGTTTAGATTTGCTTATGAGAAGAATTTGTAATTTGTATTTTGTACTTTTACTTTTTTGTTCATTGTCTATTGTTGTATATTTCTGATTGACATATAAGGGGTTATGTCAATGTTGAAAACATATGCATCACAAGTTCAAAATGGGGCTGTCCTGTTCTGATTAGGGGGAGGGGCTAACACTTGATTTAAACACCTTTGCTTGTTCACTTTTAACTTGGTCTGATGAAGGGGTGATTGATCCCTGAAACGATACTTGTTTTTTGATGTCCCAATAAAAGCACTTTACTTTCACAAATCCAGTGAGTGCATGCCTTCTTCTAATTTTATACCTATATTTGCCTGCACCCTGGTAGATGCTGCTTGAGTGGGAGTGCACTCTGTTTTGCAATATATATATATATTTGCTTGGTAACACACATTGCTAATGAGCCAATCACATGGCAGCAGCTCAATACATTTAGGCATCTAGACGTGGTGAAGACGACTTGCTGAAGTTCAAACCAAGCATCAGAATTGGGAAGAAATGGGATTTAAGTGACTTTGGACGTGGCATGGTTGTTGGTGCCAGATGGGCTGGTCTGAGTATTTAGAAAACTGCTGATAGGGTTTACAGAGAATGGTCCAAAAAGAGAAAATATGCAGTGAGCGGCAGTTGTGTGAACGATAATGCCCTGTTGATGTCAGTTATCAGCAGGGCCGGATTTCCCATTAGGCACAGTAGGCATGTGCCTACAGGCGCCTTGCAGTGAGGGGCGCCTGCCTGTCAGTAATAAAATAAAAAATAAAAAATTTTTATGAGGGCATTTATTTAAGTAAGAATTGTGCTGCCAGGTGCCTACAAAGTCGAGTGTTTCATTGGGAATATGTTACAGCAGTTGAGGGAGCCATGAAGGAGAGAGGGGCAAAGATTAAAACTAAACCCCTCCCATTTTTGCCAGGCATGTTTAGTTTCACTTTTATTTTATGTACTTCTGTTGCCTCACACAGCCAAGCTCCATGCTGATGTGGTGCAGAAACTTTTTGTTGAGGAATGAAAGCTTCAGAACAGGTTATGACTGTACAAGGCTTCTAATGCTGCCTAGAATGAAAACATAACAAGCAGAGCACTTTAACCCCTTGGCTACCAGAGAGGGTTGCAGTGTATTCACTTGTTGTTATGTGCTGAATTCCTTTTTTATATCCAGGAGTTTAAATTCTGCTTCAGGATGAATGTTTTTGTTCTATAAAGGCATTGGAGATGAGGAGGTTATGTGCTGCTCTGCTCTGTTGCCAATTGTGATTTACAGACTTTAGGGCACTTTGACACCAAAGTTTGTAGACTGTAAGGCTGTAAAATGTGTATGTGTGGAAACCACTCACATGGCATATTTGTTTGTATGTATGTATATTTATGTGTATATATATATATATATATATATATATATATATATATATATATATATATATATATATATATATATATATATATATATATACATATACACATACACACACATCACACACATCACACAAACATATATATATATATATATATACACATACACACACACATATATATATATATATATATATATATATATATATATATGCACATACACACACATCACATTAAAAATTGTTAATCTGTTCTTTTATCAAGTAAGTGTGGTATTTTTGTTTTGTGGTAAATTGAATTTCTAGTTCTAATTTTAAACACATTTGTTGACCCCTGGATTACATATAATCTACAACATTCCATGTTTTCCTTTGAGAGCAACATCATATTATATTTATATTTCAGAACAAAATAAATGTAACATCTGTGTGTATTTGTACCAAAAATATCAGAATTTACAAGATTTTTTCATGTAGTGGAAAAAAATACCTACATTTTATGTTTTCTTCCACTGGCTGCACAGGTTGTTGATGAGCTTGCATGCTGCTAGTTTTAATATTGCTATTGTTTACACAAAACTGTGTTTAACTTTAACAAAATGTTAAGCACATAGTCAAAGTCATCTCCAGAAAATCAATACACTAATAGCTTGTCAATAAACATATCCTATGAGCCTATCTGGGTCTGCACAGATGTGTATTGCTGTCTCAGAACTGACATTGACTATGTGTTTAACTCTTTTGCAAGAGGCTAACACACTTCTGTGCATGCACTAGTGCAATAATAAAATGCCCAGCAAATTGTCACATTTTATGTCCCTTTAAATAGGGTTTTCTTTAGAATATTTTGCATTAAATGTTTAACATGATTTGTTTTTGTTATACATAATAGAAATTGTATGGCCATTTGAGTCAAGTAAATATTGATTTTTGGTGTAGCTTCCATTACAACAAATATTGCAATTGGTGTGTGTATTTGTGTATCTCCATAAAAGGGAAAATGTAATTTTACATCTAATATTTATTTTTAGTTGTCCTAAATAATAATAATAAAAAGTCCTCATTTTTTCCACTTTTTTTCTAGGGGGTGGGGGGGCGCTTCAGGTTTTTGTGCCTACAGCCACCTGAGATGCAAATCCGGCCCTGGTTATCAGAAGAGAATGGGCAGACTGATTTGAGATTATAGAAAGGCAACAATAACCCAAATAACCACTTGTTACAACCAAGGTATGCAGAATACCATCTCTGAATGCACAACACGTTGAACCTTGAAGCAGGTGGGCTACAGAAGTAGAAGACCACACTGGGTGCCACACCTGTCAGCTAAGAACAGGAAACTGAGGCTACAATTTGTACAAGCTCACCAAACTTAGACAATAGAAGATTGGTAAAACGTTGCTTGGTCTGATGAGTCTCAATTTCAGTTGCAACATTTAGATGGTAGGGTCAGAATTTGGTGTAAACAACATGAAAGCTTGGATCCATCCTGCCTTGTATCAATGGTTCAAGCTGGTGTTGGTGGTTAAATTGTGTGGAGGATATTTTCTTGGCACACTTTGGGTCTCTTGGTACCAATTGAGCATTGTTTAAACACCACAGCCTACCTGAGTATTGTTGCTGACCATGTCCACTTTTTTGACTACAGTGTACCCATCTTCTGATGGCTACTTTCAGCAGGAAAATGAATCATGTCATAAAGCTCAAATCATCCAAACTGGTTTCTTGAACATGACAATGAGTTCTCCAATAGCCTCCACAGTCACCAGATCTTAATACAATAGAACACCTATGGGATATGGTGGAACAGGAGATTTGCATCATGGATGTGCAGCCGACAAATCGGCAGCAACTGCGTGATGCTATCATATCAATATGGACCAAAATGTCTGAGGAATGTTTTCAACACCTTGTTGAATATATGCCATGAAGAATTAAGGCAGTTTTGAAGGCAAAAGGGGGTCCAACCTGGTACTAGCAAGGTGTACCTAATAAAGTGGCCAGTGAGTGTATATATATATATGTAGTGTGCCACTTCTAATCTAGCGCAATGCTTTTACATGACTCCACATGGACTAGAACAGAAGATAGAAAGACAGAGAAAGCAAGTACATTAAACATGAATATGAGTTTAACAATGCAAAGAGGAAAATTGTGAAAGTAATATCTTTACTGCTAGTACATGAATTGCAGTAGAATATACTAGTCCATTAAAAAGTATCACAACACCCCAATTAAAAACAATTTTGTAATTAAATAGAATACTTAGAGTTGAGGTATTTAGTAACTCAAGTTTAGATACAATATCTTGTAAATAAGATTTTTTTTCCAGTGCCTACACTGTTTTGTGTCACCAAGACTATTTCATTGTGGCACTGAATAAATTATCGTGGCAAGAGTGTCTTTTATTTTGAATATTCCTGATTAGTTCTCTTGCAGGCAACTCCTGTGAGTGACATTAAAGTTTATAAGCTGAGATAGGTTAAGGTGAAACAGTGGTTAATTGATACTTGAAGTACAGCAAGGAAGAAGGGAAAAATATTCTTCAAAGACATTAATTGCATTTGTAATCAAAGCTGTCTGCATTCATGCTATGGTGATAATAATGATGTAGAAAGAGCAGATGACTGAACAATATTTACAGAGGGCTATGATAACTTAAAGGAGAAGAGTACATTTGTGTATAGAAATAAGTGCCAAATTCGTAGCACAAACAATTTGCCTTGAAAAATATTACAAAATAGCCTATGTGTGTTAAAGGGTCAGAAGTTCAAAATGTTCTGCCAGTCATGTAAATTATTTTTTTAAAACAAAAACTTTCAAAAATACTTTGCTTTAAGTAATAATAACCATCTGAAGAAGATCAGATATACAAAGATGGAAATAAATAAAATAAAACTATAGGTGTAGCCTAACGTTTTACCCCGGCAACAGTTGCCATAAAGAAAGACATATCAGGAAATCCTTAAACACGTCAGAGTATCCAGAATGTGGAAGTAAACAGGCCTAGGTTAGGTGAATAAATATGAAGGTGATAAAAATGCTAAATTGCTTAATCATGGCAGCAAGATGTTTTGAAACCATCATCTATGGCGATGCTGGTGAGAAATTACACACTCCCATTCTTTTCTGGGTACCCAATTTTGCATTTTCTGAAAGTATACAGAAGCAGCAAGTTCTTTGATTATCTCGTTGCATTGACCTTTAGCTGAAAAAAATCTATTACACTCAAAGCAAAGCAAGTGTAAAGCTGATTACCTTTGCAATGCATTATGGGACATGTCCTTGTTGATGGGATAGCAGATTCAAACTTGTTTTTTTTTTCATAATGACTCGGGACATTTGTGATAGGAGCACTAACCCAGGATGCTTTAAAATTTTTGCAGCTGTTTAAAGAAAATATTGCTTGCTTTAGAGCCATCATCCTTATTAACAGAAGATGATGGATACATTTATTTGGGATGGGGGGTCTTCAACCACAAAACACACTGGTGTTATTTAGATTACTTTCTAGTTCCAGAGAGAGTCAAGGAACAGGGATGTAGTGAGATGAGACTTCAAAAATCACAGCTGCATGACACTGCTTATTTTTTATAAAACAAACTAATTTTACATTTGTAACCATTTATATATAAATTGTTGATTTATACAGTATAAGATGTTTGAGTCATCCAGCACATTATGCAAAGTCTGCTGCTACAGATGAGAGAGAGAAGATCTTAGAGAGAAGATCACTGTTGATCTCAGATGCTGCTGTGGGGGTGCCGGAAAACGTGGCTGAATCAAGCCACAAAAAAATTAAAGGCACAAGGAATGCCACACACCAAAAATCTTAAAAACAAAAACCCTAATTTTTATCTTCTTAAATACAATCCATAACGGGAAAGTTTATCCTGCAAATGTTATGCATTTTGTGCCACTAAGAGCACTTCTTAGGAGCATGAATTAAAGACAAATTAAAGTTCTTGTTTTTAAGATTTTCGGTGTGCATTATTCCTTATGCTTTGAGTCACCCAGCACCTGGAAATATAGAGAAGATAAAGGATACAGTGAAATTATGCATGCAATTTAACTGAACTGTGCCCAAATGGTACTGATAGTTAAATCCCAGCAAATATACCTTGTAATTATAAGTTATTTTGTGCAACTGAACATGAGAACTTTTTGTCTATTAAGATAACTTTTTAAAATTTGGCTTGATTTAAGAGAATTATGTTTATGAGGTAAAAAAGCAGATAGTAGTAGTTACATAATACATTAAACAAATGAAAAGGGGTTTTACTTCACCTGAACTGAACTAGGATGACTTGGAATCCATATTTCAGACTAATATATATCAGTCACTAAAGGGACTTTTCAAGAGAATCGCTCAATCATTTCTTAGTTATTGTTTTGTTTTCTGGTGACTCTGAGGTTTAGGAATATGACTTGCCAAATTACTTTATTATATTTCTGGTGTCAAGGTAGTGTTTTTTATTAGAATTTTCAATTTGTATACTGTAAATTAAATTTCACCCTGGGGTTTTTCAAAACACAAGTAATTTGTGATCTGTATTTTTCTCAAGCACTGCTTTGAGAATTCCCTTTAAAATATGCTAATCACAACCTAGCAGAATTGGATTTGCTGAACATATGCAACATTTACTGTTTGATTTAAAGTTGTGTAAATTAGGTAAAATAGTTTATTAAAATAAATAAAATCAATTACAAAGGATTAATTCACACAGACTATGGGGCCGATTTATCATGGCCTGAATGGGGCCGTATACCCCTGTTTACGTGCAATCCTTCAGGCTTGCCGGAAACAAGACCGCTGCTCCTTAACTCGTCCGCTGCCTCTGAGGCTGAGGATATCGATCTGCCAGATCTCATATGATCGGGTTGATTGCCACCCCTTGCTAGCAGCAGATTGTCTGTGAATCTGCAGGGGGCGGTATTGCACAAGCAGTTCACCAGCGGATCATGTTCGCCAGACACTTGATAAATCGGCCCCTGTAACTACAATTGAGAATACCGAGAACCATTATAACACCAACACAAGTAACCAAAAGCCCTGGGGGGGGGTTGCTCTGGGTAGTTTTTACAACTCCCCACTTCTTTTCAACAAATGTGTCACAGGGATCTATTGACTTTTTTAAGGATGGCTTGTCTCCATGATATAATTCCTTATATACAAAGTTCATTGTGGTTATTGGTTGTTTTTTAACCCCTTAACGACCAACATTGTACAGGGTAGGTCATACAAAAACTGGTTAACGGCGTACCCTGTATGTTGTCAGGGATTTCAAGTGGTGGAAGCGATCCTGATCACTTCCAGCCACTTTCAAGGTAGCTTTTTTAACACACCGATGCAGAGAGAGACACTCTGTGGCCCTCTCTGCATCGGTCAGCGAGGGTGCGATCGTTGGTGGGTGGAAGCCATTGCAGGGAGGTGGGTGGACAGCCATCGCTGGTGTAAACATGTCAGAGGGAGGCGGGATCACATGTGGGGATGCCGGGAGTGCGCACAGATGTGGGCACGTGGGCGTGAACGTGCACGGGGGCGGGAGTGGGTGGAAGTCCAACACTATGGAACAAAGTGTAATGGGAAGGTGGGAGAGAGGAGGGGGGAAGATTTTATCTAAGGGATCTGGGAGAGGATGGGGGTTGGTTATTGCAAGGGGGAAGCTAAACTACAGAAATAAATAATAAAAAATAAATTAAATTAAATTTAAAAAAAAATGTATGCAAACTGGGTACAGGCAGACAGCTGCCAATACCCAAGATGGCGGACAATAAGCAAGAAGGGGGAGGGTTAGAGAGCTGTTTGGGGGGATCAGGGACATTGGGGGCTAAGGTGGGATCCTACACAGCAGAATATGTATTTACAAAAAAAAAGTCTTTTATTTTATTACTGGCAGACTTTATGCCTCTACTTAACATGGCAGAGACAATTATGGGGTGGGGGAGGGAAGATAGCTGTTTGAGAGGGGTCAGGGAGGGATCAGGGGGTGGGATGTGTCAAGTGGGAGGCTGATCTTTACACTAAAGCTAAAATTAACCCTACAAGCTACCTAATTAACCCCTTCACTGCTGGGCATAATACAAGTGTGGTGCACATCTGCATTTAGCGTCCTTCTAATTACCAAAAAGCAAAGCCAAAGCCATATATGTCTGCTATTTCTAAACAAAGGGGATCCCAGAGAAGCATTGTGCCATAATTGCACAAGCTGTTTGTAAATAATTTCAGTGAGAAACCTACAGTTTCTGAAAAGTAAAAAAAAAAATATTTGATTGCATTTGGCGGTGAAATGGTGGCATCAAATATACCTAAATGGGCCTAGATCAATACTTTGGGTTGTCTACTACACTACACTAAAGCTAAAATTAACCCTACAAGCTCCCTAATTAACCCCTTCACTGCTGGACATAATACACGAGTGGTGTGCAGCAGCATTTAGCGGCCTTCTAAATACCAAAAAGCAATGCCAAAGCCATATATGTCTGCTATTTCTGAAGAAAGGGGATCCCAGAGAAGCATTTACAACCATTTGTGCCATAATTGCACAAGCTGTTTGTAAATAATTTCAGTGAGAAACCTAAAGTTTGTAAAAAAGTGAACGATTTTTTTCTATTTGATCGCATTTGGCGGTGAAATGGTTTGATTGCATTTGGCGGTATGAAATATACCAAAATGGGCCTAGATCAATACTTTGGGTTGTCTACTAAAAATAAATTAAAACATTTCAAGAGATATTCAGGGATTCCTGACAGATATCAATGTTCCAATGTAACTAGCGCTAATTTTGGGGGGGGGGGGGGGAATGGTTTTGGAAATAGCAAAGTGCTACTTGTATTTATTGCACTATAACTTGCAAAAAAAGCAAAGAACATGTAAACATTGGGTATTTATAAACTCGGGACAAAATTTAGAAACTATTTAGCATGGTTGTTTTTTGGTGGTTGTAGATGTGTAACAGATTTTGGGGCCCAAAGTTAGAAAAAGTGTTTTTTTTTTTCTTTTTTTTCATCATATATTATAATTTTTGTTATAGTAAATTATAAGATATGATGAAAATAATGGTATTTTTAAAAAGTCCATTTAATGGAGAGAAACGGTATATAATATGTGTGGGTACAGTAAATGAGTAAGAGGAAAATTTCAGCTAAATGCAAACACCACAGAAATATAAAAATTGCCCTGGTCCTTAAGAGTAAGAAAATTGAAAAATGGTCTGGTCCTTAAGGGGTTAACTCATACGATTCACTGTGAAATCGAAATAAATCAAGATAATAACAATAATAATAATGTTAATATAAGAAAGCTGCTGGATGAAAATTAAAAGATCCTTCTACAGATATATTTATAGATAAAATGGTTAGGGTGTTGGTAATTATTGGCTCAGTGATAAACATGTTCTCTTAAAAATGTAAGCTGTGTTAAACTATGCTATATCCTCTCAATATTCCGCTTGTGTGGCCTATTTAAGATGTAGCCATAATTTTTAATACACTCAAAACTGATGTTAGAGTCTATCTAGCAGCTTCATTTTCTTCTAACAGACTGTGGTCTTTACTATGTGTCTTTACTAGATTACAGTTGGAGTGTAAAATAGCGTTTACGTAAAGCCGTAAAATTGCACTGGTGAAATTTTTCTACTGTGAACCTTGCACAGTAGAAGCTGAAATTCCCCCATGTCCACTCTCTGTGGGATTCAAGAGGGGACGAAGCATCAATCCACAAGTTTCACCTGGGGTGGATGCCAAAAGATTGGTGCAGAGCACTGCCGATCTTCTGGCAGAGGCAACAAAGATAGTGGAGATGGAAGAATTTCAGTTTCTACTGTACTTTGGCAATAACGAAACAAAACTTGATTGTGCCAAAGTGGTGCTCCATTAATGGAAAAGTACCCTAACTTATTTCTGAATGCATTTCACTCATTTGTAAAACAACTATGCATTAAGTTTAACTAACCCTTTCAAAGGAAGTCAATGTATAATAAGAAGAAATATTATTTGCAAACATCATAAATTTATCATATTAGATTCGTTCAGATTTAACTTTTTTTGAGAAATTGTACAAATTAATAGACAAACCTTTTTACACGGCACAGGTGTCTATTGTGAATTGTAATTTTAAAGACTATCTTTAAAATTAATATATATATGACATTAACCAATTTTTTTACATTTGCAGGTGTTGTGAAAAAGGATGAGATCCGGGACCTTCAAGCTGAGCGTACAAAATCTGTTACTTCAACATGTATTGGATACTGTACAATCCTGCAGGGCACTGATTAAAAATAGGACGTTTATGGTCAACTTGCAGTAGATTTATTCGTTTTAGAAAAAAATAAATCATGATGTTTATGTAGAATTAAGTTGTTTTTTTTTATACATTTTTATTTCTCATAATTTAAGCACTTTAGTTGTCTTGGTGATTCTGAGGAAAACAATGCACCATATTTTAATTTTACAGAGGCCTGTTATTTGTGTTTTGTCTTGTGCTATATGAATTTATGAGTCACAGGGTTGTGCAGAGCTAAATTTACATTCTGTCATTATACTAATAAGTCTACAAAGAACATACATATTTTAGTTGTCCCAAAAGATGTTTTCATTATCTGCTCGACATTTCTCATTCAGTAATATGATCCATTGCAGATTATCACAGTGAATATCTTTCCACCATAGACTGAATTGAAAAGTAAGACATGTACATGTAAAATGTAATATATGACTAAATCTTCCAATGCAAAGCACAAAGTCCCTAAAATACTGGGCTCAATTCCTCCAAATGTCTGCCTCTTTCATGTCACTAACACAGTGGCATGCATGTGAATCACATAAATAGAGTAGGCTTACCCTCTGAAGTTCTTTGGTTCCATTAAGATGAAGTCAACACTCTTCAGGTTTGACAATGTCAGTGTCCTATGTTTGGCATTTCCCTGTGAAAATCCTGTCACTGTTGCTGCTGACCCTGCCACCAACCTTCTGTGCTGTCAGTGATTAAGTGCACTTTTAGTGAGCAGAGTGTTGCAATACCTCTCTTGTGTCATGCGCAGACTTCTATTGTCAGTGCTCGGGGCCTACAGAATCCCTGCCCAGTTGCACTGTGGATGTGGCAAGGAACATTGCTTGGCAGTGTGCTAATTGATGTGGAGAACATTAGAGACATTTCAAAGATCAAAATAAACCTTGGTTGGCACATATTTAGTACACACAAATGCGCACATTTAAAAAGGAGCCTCCAATTCTGTACTGTCCATTGTAAATATATGTATGCGTGATGTGCATTAGTACTGAACACTGATACATCCGTGATGCCACTTTGTGGCCTCCAACTGTGGCCACACAGACGAGTGTCTAACGATATGGTAGTCATGAGTGGATCCAGGATACTCCAGAAACACGTTCATAGGGGCATATTTAACAATGTGCGAGCAGACATGATACGAAGTAACGTATCATGTCCGCCGCACATCGATAAATGCCGAAAACATACGCTGTCAGCATTTATCATTGCACCAGCAGTTCTTGTAAACTGCTAGTGCAATGCTGCCTCCTGCAGATTTGCGGCCGATCGGCCGCTAGCAGGGGGTGTCAATCAACCCGATCGTATTCGATCGGGTTGATTTCTGTTCACCACCTCAGAGCAGGCAGACAAGTTATGGAGCAGTGGTCTATAGACCACTGCTTCGTAAGTTCTGTTTCCAGCAAGCAATTCACACAAAGGGGAATATTTATCAAGCTCTGTAAGGAGCTTGATGCCACCTGTTTCTGGTGAGCAATTCACACAAAGGGGCTTGATGCCCCGTGTTTCCAGCGAGCCTGAAGCAGAAGTTATAAATCAGCGGTATAAAGACCTCTGCTCCATAACCTGTCCGCCTGCTCTGAGGTGGTGGACAGAAATCAACCTGATGAAATACGATCGGGTTGATTGACACCCCCTTCTAGCAGCCGATTGGCCGCAAATCTGCAGGGGGCGGCATTGCACCAGCTGTTGACCAGAACTGCTAGTGCAATGATAAATGCCAACAGTGTATGCTGTCGGCATTTATCGATGTGCAGCGGACATGATCAGCAATATCAGATCATGTCCGCTCGCACCATATTAAATAGGTCCCAAAGTTGACGTTGATATAATGAAATTGTGGGCAGATGTGATATGCCATTTATTGGTTCCACAGGGGCTGCAGAGCAATATGGGTGCAGTGTATTGTCCCCCACATATTAGGTATGTCCTCCATATTCAATTAGTCCGTCTTGACATCAGGCCAAGCATCCTCTGTTTGAGGGAATCCTATGACATGATATCACTTGTTGAGAACGGCATTCTTAAACTTCCTGATTACAAAAGGGAAAGTGCTTGAGTCATCCTTTATAACATGGTATAAACTAATAATGTGCTGCATATAGATGCTGTAGATTTCATAAGCCTCAGCATCATTGAGTGCACACACCCTGCACATGTGGGCAAGACGGCTGGCACATATGATTGTGCTTAGACAAAGTTGTCAACAAGCAATTGAACAAGCAAAGTCAGGATCCATATTTGCATAGCCAAGCCAATTAGTCAATCAAAAGAGCAGTGCTTCACAATGGTGATCAAAAAGGCAACAACCGCTTGTTAGGCCAAGTTAGTCATCTGCGAAATATTGGCTGTGATGTTTGTTTCAATTCTAGTACACAAGACCTATGTGAGCACCTTAGTAGTGATTTTTGACCATATTCAGATGAATCATATTGAAAACATAGAAGCCCAATTATTTAACCATATGTGGGAGCTGTGGTTAAAAAATCATGGCGGTGCACATATTACCCAGAAACTTGAAATACAAAGTTTAGAGCTCGTTTCTATTGAGACTTTAAAAATGGAGCCATAAGCTTCATTTTAGTACCAGGTTCAAATCAGCCAATAGGATTTCAGTAGCTCTCATCCTATTGGCTGATTTAAAAAATATCAGCAAATAGGAATGCAAGGTACCCCAAATAAAAAAAATGTACCTTGCATTCAAGCTTCAGTGTGTGGCGATGATCATACAAAGAGGATCTTCCACGTTGAATGTCTCCATGGCCTCTGGACTTGTTCCGCGGCCACCTCCGCTCCGCCTTTGCTCCGGATGGAGATTGAAGAGGTCCCCACACTGGATGAAGATGTCACCGCCTGGAAGAAGACCTTCAGCGCCTGGAAGAAGACCTTCTCTGCCGAACTTCAGGAACTGTGAACTTTGGTGTGGGTTTTTTTTCAGATTAGGGATTTTTTTATTTTAATGGGCTGCAAAAGAGCTGATTGCCTTTTTAAGGGCAATGCCAATATAATTTTTTTTTATAGGAGTATTTGATTAGATTTAATTTTTATTTTTGATAATTTGGTTTATTTATTTTTTCTGTAATTTTAGACTTTTTTATTTTTTGTAATTTTAGATTTATCTATTTTAATTTAATTTTAGGTTTTATTTTTTAAGTAATGTTAGGATTTTTCATTTTAATTGTAACTTAGTACTTTTTTATTTTATGTATTTGTGGTTAATTTAGGAGGTATAAATTAGGGGCTTAGTGATTAGATTAGTTATTTGCATTGTGTGGGGGTGGTGGATTAGGGGTTAATAGTTTAATTAGGTTTAATGAGTTGTGGGGGGATTGCGGATTAGGGGTTAATAGATTAATTAGGTTTAATGCGTTGTGGGGGGGTGGTGAATTAGGGGTTAATAGTTTAATTAGGTTTAATGCATTGTGGGGGATGCTGGATTAGGGGTTAATAGTTTAAATAGGTACTTTGCTATGTGGGGAAATGGAGTTTAGAGGTTAATATATTTTATTGTTAGTTGGGGGGTGGCGGTTTAGTGGTTAATACATTTATTATAAGTTGTGATGTGGGGGGATGGCGGATATTTGACGTGTCAGGTTTATTTTTGGGAAGCGGGTTAGATTTTAATGGGAAAAATGTTTCATAAAGCTTCTTTTTCCTATTTTACACCTAGTTGAGCTGGGTGTAATTTTTGTTAATGAATCGGCAGAATCCAACAGTGTATTAATGGCTTGGATGGTCATTGGAAACCTGGTATTATTTAAAGATTAGCGGGTTCTGATACTTTGTATGGGACACGAAAATGTTTTCGGCAGCCGGAGTTCGTTTGCCGAAATTGAGTTATAACGGGCCGTTGGAAGCAGTCGGTAAACGATGTTGCTTCTGACAACATATTTATCAGTTTGCGAGCACACGCAAACCTAATTACGGCTCAATGGAATCGAGCCCTCTGTTTGTAATAATCTAACTACCCTTGAACTCGTAATATGGGTGTACGCTAAAACCACGACCAAAAGGTTACGGGCGCATGCATAAATCTTGCGCAGTCAATAGCATGCCACTTGTAATCTAACCCTATGTGTTTCACTGTGTTGAGTAAAATAATATACAGCAAGGTCATAGTCTGAGCTTGGTAAGAATAAGTTCATATGACTATTGCAAATTATTAAAAAACGTAACTCACCTGTTTAGGCTAAGTACATGCTCTTTCTAAGGGTCAGGTCTTGTGTCTCTGGATGTTGTTTAGGCATAACTTTCTCAGTTTTATTGAACTGCATCCTTAGCTGGTGATGAATCTAGTGTAAGACTTCACTGTGGTGTATTTGGGTTTGACAAACCTTGTTGTATTTTGCTTATATGGGATATGGACTACTTAATCAGCAATGCAACCATAAATTAAGGTTAACATCATTATTTCTTGCCCATACATATTAACAGAAAACAATTGTGTATACTTATTTGTTTCTTCTTTGTTTCAATTGTAAGGCTTCCTAATAAACTATCATCTAGGTTACAAGTTTTGCGGTATGGTGCGGTACGCCTATACCGCTAAAAAATTGGCCATTGCGCATGGAATGGCAGGTCTCCAGTATTACAAGTCGCGACAGTATAGCTATACCGCAAGCGTTTTAGCCTTTAACGCAATGATCCATTCCGCACTCAAAAAATTACGTTTGAGTGAGGGATTTACATAGCGCCATCTTAAAATGCTTGTGTTATAGCTTATACCACCCGGATTTTGCAAAAGAAAAATGTTTCACAAAACTCATAACTAAAATGTTACAAAGTACAGTAACACCCATAAACTACCTATTAACCCCTAAATCGCCACCCTCCCGCATCAAAAATACTTTATTAAACTTATTAACCCCTAATCCGCCACCCACCCACATAGCCAACACAAAATAAACCTAATAACCCCTAAACCGCCGGCCCTCCACATTGCAACTACTATTCAAATCAGCCAATAGGATTTCAGTAGCTCTCATCCTATTGGCTGATTTGAAAATGTCAGCCAATAGGAATGCAAGGTAATCCATTTTTAAATGGGTACCTTGCATTCAAGCTTCAATGAACGGCGGTGATCCTTCACGCTGGATGTCCGTGCCACCGGTGTCGATGCTCCACACCTCCACAGCTCCACGTCACCGGGATTAAGATAGGAGATGCCCCCGTGATGGATAAAGATGTCGCCACCTGGACGAAGACTTCTTGCCGCCTGGTACTGAGTAGATTTTCTGGGGTTAGTGTTAGATTTTTTTTTTGTTGGGTGTTTTAAAAGAGCTGAATGTCTTTTTAAGGACAATGCCCATACAAATGCACCCTTAAGGGGCAATGTGTAGCTTAGGTTTTTTTAGACTTAGGTTTTTTTATTTTAGGGGGTTGGTTGGGTGAGGGGGGTTTACTGTTAGGGGGACTTTGTAATTTTTAGGTAAAAGAGCTGTTTAACTTAGGGCAATGCCCTAAAAAGCCCATATAAGGGCTCTTGGTAGTTTATTGTTAGGTTAGGGGGTGATTTTTATTTTGGGGGGCTTTTCTGTTTTTATAGGGGTATTAGATTAGTTGTAATTTTTATTATTTTTAGATAACTTCATTTATTATTTTTTGTAATCTTAGAATTTTTTGTTTTTCGTAATTTTAGAGTTTTTATTTCTTGGTTATGTAATTTTTTATAATTTTTTCGTAGTGTTAGGATTTTTTTTAATTTGTAATTTATTTATTTTATTTTTCATTAATTTCATTATTTTACAATAGTAATGTTAGGTTACTTTATAGTTTAAACATTCTTTTTTATTTCACAGGTAAGATTTTATTTATTTAAAGATAATTATATTGTAAATTTAATTTAAAATTAGGGGGGTATTAGGTTTATGGGTTAAAAGTTTAATTTAGTGTGTTGCAATGTGGGTGCCGGTGGTTTAGGGGTTAATAGGCTAAGTTTAGTAGTTGCGATGTGGGGAGCCGGTGGTTTAGGGGTTAATAGGTTTATTATAGTAGTAGCGATGTGGGGGGCCAGCGGTTTAGGGGTTAATAGGTTTATTTTATTAGTAGCAATGTGGGCGGGCAACAATTTTGGGGTTAATAGGTTTATTTTATTAGTAGTGCTGTGGGGGCTGGCGGTTTAGGGGTTAATAGGTTTATTTAGTGTTGGCGATGTCGGGGAGGCGGATTAGGGGTTAATAATTTTATTTTATGTCGGCGATGTCGGGGAGCGGTGTATTAGGGGTGTTTAGACTAGGGATTTATGTAAGGGTGTTAGGTTTTAACATAACTTTCTCTTCCCCATAGACATCAATGAGGTTGCATTACGGCGATCACCATTCCACGATCGCAGGTGTTAGATTTTTTTTCTAACACTTTCTCTATATTGATGTCTATGGGGGAAAGCGTGCACGAGCACGTAATGTCAGGCCTTGAGTTTTGTGCGGTATGGAGCTTATCGCATCATATTGCACAACAAAGGAAGGTTTTTCAGTAACTTGTAATAGCAGCGCTTTGAAAAGTGCTCATTTTTTTGCGTTATTTACGCAACCGGTATAGGGCAAAACTTGTAATCTTAGTGTATAACTCTTCTCTGCACACAATTCCTGGAATTTATAGGACAACCACTTTGGAAATAAACTTCTCGTGAACTAAAGAGAATCCTAACACATTTCTTTGATTACATGACTGATTTTTCATAACAGTGGTTTTTCAATAATATATTTTTTTACATAGTCAATGGATTCTTTTTAAGATGACACTACATCATCATCTCTAATTTACCCCAAATACACTTTTCTTTGCTATCTCAGGTATAACAATTAATTTTTGGTGTGGTTTATAAGCCATTCTATTAGACATTCATATTCTTAACTCACAGAAACACTCTTAAAGGGGCAGTCAAATCAAAATAAACCTTTAATGATTCAGACAGGGCATGCAATTTTTAACAACTTTTCAATTTACTTTAATCATCAAATTTGTTTGTTCTCTTGGTATGCTGTGTTGAAAGCTAAACCTAGGTAGGCTCATATGCTAATTTCTAAGCCCTTGAAGTCTTCCTCTTATCCCAATGCATGTTGAGAGGTATTTACAGCTAGACAGCACTAGTTCATGTTTGCCATATAGATAAACAAAATATAATTCTGTCAAAAGTTCTGAGAAGGGGGGAAGTCTACAGTGGCTTAAATACAAGGTAATCACAGAGGTAAAAAAGTATATTAATATAACAGTGTTGGTTATGTAAAACTGGGGAATAGGTAATAAAGGGATTATGTATCTTTTTAAACAATAACAATTTTCAAGTAGACTATCCCTTTAACTCTTTTTTACTCATCAACCTTTCACATCCTCTCTCACTCTTTCTATGCCCGTCTCACTATCTATCACTCTCAGTCTAACACTCTATGACCAGCTCTCTCCCTTGTCATTCCTTATATTACTTTCCCTTTATCTCTCCCACCCTCTCTTTCAACTCTACTCAAAAAAACATCCCTGTTACCCTCCCTCTGTCCCTCTCTCCCTCTGTCCCTCTCTCCTTCCCTTTCTTTCTCTGCCCCTGCTCCTCACACTCATCAAAATTCCTAGGTCTAAAATACCTTACTTATTAAAGTAATCAAAAGTGCAATTAACACTCACATCTTTGTTTGTGTACCTAACTGTAAGCAAAAAATATTGATGAACCAGAAATATTGTATATTCTGTTTGGGAATTATACATTGCAAGCCCTTATGAATTGAAATTGAGAATGGTTGTACAATTTATCCAAATACTATACTAAATTAAATAATTATTTTTTATTATTATTATTATTATTATTAAAAAAGTTTCACTGATCATTTTAGTAAATATATATAAAAACTGTGTAAATTTTAAATATTTAATATACCAATAATAGGGGCAGAGTCAGCTAGCAATGGGAGAAGACGCACTTTCATGAAGGCTCTGCTAAAAAGTTAATTTAAGGGGCCTAAAATGTATATTTAGAGCCCAACTAGACTGTTGTTAGATGTATGAGTGACCTGAGATGATAAGGGAAAGAATTCTGCACTAACAGAGTCAGTTCCCAATCTGGGATTGTGCAACTTGAGGACTAAATTACCGCAACTGCAACCCTTTCCCTAAGCGAAAAATGGCCAGCACTGTTAAATAATGTTGGGAGGATAGTTATGGGCATACAAATATCTGTCTATGTGGCTGGGTAACAAAAGTGAGTCCGTGGGTGAATAGCGAAGGCTATTGCACAGTTCATATTTCACTTACCAGCTTTGCACTATATTAAAGACTACATTTGACCTGCTGCTTATACCTCTTATCTGAGGTATTTATTGTATGAGATCTAAACGGAGATATTCTGATGTGTTATAGCCTAATAACTATCACACTTCATATTGAAATCATTTGCAAAGGAACAAGGATGGCTATTTAAAATATATATGGCTTTCTTTCAGAATTCACTGCTATCCTGGAAGAGCATAGGCACGGATTTCTACTAGAAATTGAAGAGGCATTTGAAACATCTTCCCTTACTTATGGTAACAAGGTGGTAAAGATTGCAAAAAATGACAGAATCTCATCAGCGACACCTGATTGTGCGACTCTGGAGACTGTATATGAATTAGTTTCAACAAGAGATCCAGATCCCATAACTGGTCTACACGATGCAGAAAGACCCATCATGTTTCCTTCTGTGCAATGAGACTCTATTCCAATAACGAGCCAAGATCACTTCTCTGATATTGCATTGCCCACTTTGTTAGAGCAGTACACCACACAGAGAGAAAAAATACTTAGATTTGTATTTGCTACTAGCATAGAAAATTCTCAGAACTGGTGGGATCACTGTTTTCCTGGAGACGTCGCCCATGAATCTTTTGCCATAAAGCCCTACTTGGTATCATTGGAACAGCAAAAGAGATCAGACATTGATTAATATACCCCGCGTCCCGCGACTGTGATGCAATTCAGAAAGGGAATTGACTGTTATAGATATATTGAATATAGTCTACAGCACCAAATATTGCTTTTTCTTTTCAGTACACTTTGTATTTAAGATTATGCTGATAAACTAATTAAGCTTAATGTTTCTTCCTTTTAGTGTACTTTATATTCCAGATTATTATGCTAAGTTAATTAAGATCATCGCTGACACCTTGTTACCTATTCAACACTGATTTTTGTAGTGAACTGTTTGCACATTTATTTACAATTTTGACCAAACCTCACTGTAGCTTACTGTATTCAGGTGATCTGCTTCACCCTAGAGTTCTAAAAGGGATTCTGGTAATACTATAAAAGAAAACTGCCCATTGTAAATTTGCCCAGTCCTATGAATAGCACAGAAGTGGGGTAGGCATATATGGTAAATCTTTATCATGACTCATCTCCAGGAGACTCTGTTACCCTAAAGTTATATGCTTCATGGGGAATCTAGAAGTCTAGATCTATTGTCCTCTTTTTTCAAATTAAGGTTAATGACTCTGATAAGTCTAATATTGAAAGCTATTTTGTATGTTGCATGTTTATAGGTCACTCATGCTATCCCCGCACACTTTACCTTTTATTTATCGGTAGACTCACTTAAATGGTTTTTCCTATATAACTAGACCATCATCCCTAACACTCTCTAGATGGTGAATATTTTTTTTATTCTTGCTGGATAGGATGAAGACTTCGGAGCCTCTTCTGGACGGATCGGTGATACCCGGCGTGGTGAAGATAAGGTAGGGAGATCTTCAGGGGCTTAGATTAGGGGTACGTGGGTGCTGGGTTGTAATGTTGGGGGGTATTGTATGTTTTTTTACAGGCAAAAGAGCTGTTTTCTTTGGGGCATGTCCCGCAAAAGGCCCTTTTAAGGGCTGGTAAGGTAAAAGAGCTGTAAACTTTTTATTTTAGAATAGGGGTAGGGCATTTTTTTATTTTGGGGGGCTTTGTTATTTTTTTAGGGGGCTTAGAGTAGGTGTAATTAGTTTAAAATTCTTGTAATCTTTTTTATTTTTTGTAATTTAGTGTTTGTTTTTTTTGTAATTTAGTGTTTGGTTTTTTTTGTAATTTAGTTTAGTTGATTTAATTGTAGATAATTGTAGGTAGTTTATTTAATTAATTTATTGATAGTGTAGTGTTAGGTTTAATTGTAACTTAGGCTAGGATTTATTTTACTGGTAATTTTGTAATTATTTTAACTAGGTAGCTATTAAATAGTTATTAACTATTTAATAGCTATTGTACCTGGTTAAAATAAATACAAAGTTGCCTGTAAAATAAATATTAATTCTAAAATAGCTACAATGTAATTATTATTTATATTGTAGCTATATTAGGGTTTATTTTACAGGTATTTAGCTTTAAATAGGAATAATTTATTTAATAAGATTTATTTTATTTCGTTAGATTTAAATTATATTTAACTTAGGGGGGTGTTAGGGTTAGGGTTAGACTTAGCTTTAGGGGTTAATACATTTATTATAGTAGCGGTAAGGTCCGGTCGGCAGATTAGGGGTTAATACTTGAAGTTAGGTGTCAGCGATGTTAGGGAGGGCAGATTAGGGGTTAATACTATTTATTATAGGATTTTTGAGGCGGGAGTGAGGCGGTTTAGGGGTTAATACATTTATTATAGTGGCGGCGAGGTCCGGTCGGCAGATTAGGGGTTAATAAGTGTAGGTAGGTAGCGGCGATGTTGGGGGGGGGCAGATTAGGGGTTAATAAATATTATGTAGGTGTCGGCGATGTTAGGGGCAGCAGATTAGGGGTACATAGGGATAATGTAGGTTGCGGCGGTGTCCGGAGCGGAAGATTAGGGTTTAAAAGTGTAATGCAGGGGTCAGCGATAGCGGGGGCGGCAGATTAGGGGTTAATAAATGTAAGGTTAGGGGTGTTTAGACTCGGGGTTCATGTTAGGGTGTTAGGTGCAGACTTAGGAAGTGTTTCCCCATAGGAAACAATGGGGCTGCGTTAGGAGCGGAACGCTGTTTTTTTGCAGGTGTTAGGTTTTTTTCAGCTCAAACTGCCCCATTGTTTCCTCTGGGGGAATCGTGCACAAGCAGGTTTTTGAAGCTGGCCACGTCCGTAAGCAACGCTGGTATTGAGGGTTGAAGTGCCGGTAAATATGCCTGTACGCTCCCTTTTTGGAGCCTAACAAAGCCCTTCAGAGAACTCTAAATACCAGCGTTGTTTAAAAGGTGCGAGGGAAAAAAACACGCGTAGCTAACGCACCCCTTCTAACGCAAAACTCTAAATCTAGGTGTAATTTTGAGGTTTATCTTGCAAGCAGTGCTTTTGTAATTATTAACCTATGTAAGACGTGTGCATGGTCCTTTATACACTCGTAGTTTTATACTTTTCGATTGGGGTAAATATCTCCTCTCCTGATGTTTAAATACTTTTGAGGTTACTTTTTGTTTAAGTACAAGTTAAAAAATCTTGAATATCTATTATAGTTACATCTCCCTCTAGAATATTTTTGTAATAAGTTAGGCCCAAGAGAGGCCTTGAATAGAGGGGTACTCATCTTATAAAAGGAAAATATAGAGGTTCTATATTCAGGGTACATCTGGTAACAATAGTATCTTGACTCAGAGCAACGTTCCCTTATATACTTAAAGCTTTACTTGCTTTGTCTATTCTGTTTTTATTATTACTGCTGTTTCTGTGTTTATTGGTTTATTATATATTTTGTATATCAGTATTCCAGATGTAACCTATTCTCATTTGTTTTGTATACACATTTGAACCTCAATAAAAATTATTTGGATAAAAAATATTTAATATACCAATAATAAGTGAAACCTTTTGAATTGAAATTATAATAAATAAAACAACTTGACATTAACCTTATCTAAGGATTTTAAAATGCATTTTTAGAATTCAACATTTTTGGCTGCTTTCCTTGCCGTATCAATAGAATGACATTGGAATTTTTATGTAGACCAATTACATTCAGCTATGCCTTCTTAATTTACATAACCAATAAGCATAGTCAGTTTGGCAATGTTTTGCATAGCATCTGCTCTTTTACCATATTTCATTTGCCTCATATTCTCTCCCAATTAATTGCTAACATACATATTAGATGGTCTGTTCTCAAAATGCACTTTCCATTTGAATCACCCAATTCTCCATATGTTTTGCTACTTCAAAGGCAACAGTACCTACTACCTAATTAGTTAATAAAAACAATCAGTATAAAATAAAAGGTATTGAGAAATAAAGATAGGGGATGTCTAAAACTGTGATAAGGTGCTATTAATTGTGTATTGTTAATAAACTGTGAATGTGAAATTGCATAACTAATTAAGTTAAACACACTATGTCCATAGTTAAACAAATAGGGAAGAAAAATATGCTAAACTACAATGGCACAATATTGCTCTTTCATATACAATATTCACTATACCCAAAAGAGAAAAAGAGTGATAGAATATACTTCCTGTAAAAATAGCTAATTGATATTATAATCTGCACTCATTGTTATATGCTAACTTATTTCAGAGCTTTGAGGTGAAAGTGGAAATATAGATAAACTATTATATAGATCTTATAGGCATGTATGTAATGCATTTTATTAATGTATATAGGTTTATGCATTAACATCTAGACATGTGCATGGCGAAAAAATTTGGTTCGGTTCGATTCGGAATTTTTCGAAGTTTGGTTCGGTAAATTCTGAATCAATTTGTTTCGGATTCGTTTCGGATTCATTCGGATTCGAAGAAATTCGTCTGGATTCGGTTTGATTTGGTTCGGAAATTCAGCATTTCGGTAAGTGTTAGGTGGAATTAGACTAGTATTATACTGTATATTAGGTGTTAACCTAACATACTGTACAATACTAGTGTAATCCAATGGCCATCCCGAATTTACGAATCGATTCTAACTAATTCGGTTCGATTCGGAAAATTCAGCAGAATTTTCATTCGGAAATTCGGTTCAATCCGAATCGCCGAATTTGCCGAATTTCCGAATTGAACCGAAACGAATCGCACATATATATTAACATCATAAGTAGCAGTTTTCTGACAATTTTGTACAGCCACCCTAAGTTATAAAGTAGATGAGTATGAAAAAAGACAGAAGTCCATTGAGTTCTACTCCAGTTGCCTGGTAATGATGTCAGCTAAAGCATATTGCCAACCATTTTTTTTTAAAGTTATTTGCAATGTTCTTAAAGGGACATTAAACATTAAATAAATGCTAGATAAAATGATAAATTCAGAGAAAAGATTAGTCTGAGAATAACATGTAGAAGTATTTTTTAAAGTTTCATTAGCTGTTTCAACACTGGCAAATAAGTGCAAAGTTTTAGTGTCTATAAATCAATGGGAGCTGCCATGTAGTAACTTAGGTTACCTTCTCTGGTGTGGCCAATTAGGGATGGTTATAAATAGGTCACTAGAGTGTGCAGCCAATGGCTGTGTAAAATATAAAAGTGTTCTGCACTTCCATTTCAAACAGGAACTGAAAAGCTCACAATTTCAGAATGGAATTACAGGAAAAGGGGACAAAATAAATTATGAAAGTATAGTGCAGAGTTTTTATATATATACAATTTATTATTATCAGGTATTTGTAGAGTGCCAACAGATTCTGCAGCGCTATAAACATAGGCGGTATACAAGATAACAATATAGGGATCAAATGGGTAGAGGACCCTGTCAAGAGTTGCACTGTTGTAGTCGGCTATTATGAAGGTGATCTACAAACAGCTGGGCTCATAGGCTTACATGCTAAGGGGTTCAAGGGGAGTTAGGAAGGTTAGTGCAGTTTGTATGCATCCCTGAATAGAAGGGTCTTTAGGGAGTGCTTGAAGCTTTCAAAACTAGGGGAGAGTCTTGTGGAGCAAGGTAGAGAGTTCCATAAGATGGGAGCCAGTCTGGAGAAGTCTTGTAAACGTGAATGTGAGGAGGTAACATGAGGGGAGGGGAGTATGAAATCATGAGCAGATCGAAGGGGACGGGAGGGAGAGTATTTGGAGACAAGGTCTGAGATGTAGGGGGAGCAGTGAAGTTGAGGGCTTTGAATATCAGAGTGAGAATGTTGTGTTTAATCCTGAAGGCAAGAGGAAGCCAGTGAAGGGATTGGCAGAGAGGTGCAGCAGATGAAGAGTGATGTATAAGGAAGATGAGCCTGGCAGAGGCATTCCTTATGGATTGTAAAGGAGCTAGGCAGCAGCTAGGGAGACCAGAGAGGATGGCGTTGCAGTATTCGAGGTGGGAAAGGATGAGAGAGTGGATTCAAATCTTAGTTGTGTCTTGTGTAAGGAAATGTCTAATTTTAGAGATGTTTTTATTATATTACCATCTCAAAGTGTTTAATGTCCCTTTAAGGAAAGCCCTGTGAGTATAACATTTCACAGTTCCAAACTGAAATGCTGATGCCTCTTAGAAACAAAATGGCAGAACCACAGTTTGTTGATGATTACTTTCATACATATTAGAGAATACTTCTTTCACAAGCTCAATCTCTCTATTAAACTTGTGTCCCTAAAACTTTCAACACTTTGCAAAAGGAAATATTAGACAGATATTTTCTTTGGATGTTGTCATACTAGTGCATTCTTATTAATAAAAATCTTTTCAGTTTTGTGACAACTTGTTATGAAAAGGACATTAAGGGCCATATTATAAGTGAAGCACGCTATATCGCTTTTGCTGAAGTGATATTTGCCCTCCACTTTGTAATACCAGCACACACTTATGTGCATTGGTATTACAAGTTAACAGCTCGCGTTCGTATTGCTGGGAAGCATTGCGCTGACAAAAGCACACTCCATAGGCTCCAAAGGGAGCGTTGTTCTGATGCCTAGTGCAGTATTTTTTTATTTTACTATAATACCCTCCATTTTGAGGGCTTTTGGAGCATTTTCTAGAAAATTAATCAGAGATATCTGGTTAATTTTCTGAGTGCTAATTGCTGGCAGTAGCAATAACCAGCCACCAGGCAAATTTGTGGGCACAACTTGTAATCTAGCCCTAAACTGTTAGGTACAACTGCAGAAGCTATACCTAGTATAGTACTATACCTCCAGCTCTTATTGAAACAATTTTGCTTTATTAAGCCATTATAGAAGCCAATAGATTAAGCTTTGCATTTTTATACTAGGCGTTGCAGTCTTGTTACATGCATATTGTTGCATTGTGTGACACAAGCAGTGCACTTTCATAGGTAGTGGCATTGCTGGCTTATACAGACAGAAAGAAAGACAAATAGGTAGATAGATAGATCAACATTTTGATATTGCAGTTTCTACTTTCATTGGCAAATAATGTAAACCTTCAATATTAGAAAAAATTATTGTCTTCCACACATCTAAAACACACTATAAAAATAGTTAGCATGAGTATTGCACGCTGCTCTCATACAGCAAGATTACAAGTGTTGCCGTACGGCTATACCGCTGAAAAATTGGCCATTGTGCACGGAATATGCAGGTCTCCCGTATTACAAGTCGCGGCGGTTCGGCTATACCGCTAGTGTTTTAGCCTTTACGCAACTCTCCATTCTGCACTCAAAAAATGGCTTTTGAGTGTGGAATTTTCATTGTGCCTGTATTACAGGTTGTGCGGTCCGGCTATAATGCTAGCACTATAGATTATACCACCCCGATCCATTCTGCGATCAAAGACCAGTAGTTATGGATTTTGCGACACAAAAATGTTTCACAAATCTCATAACAAAAATTTTCAAAGTACACTAACACCCATAAACTACCTATTAACCCCTAAACCGCCATCCCCTGCATTGCAAATACTATATTAAACTTATTAACCCTTAAACCACTACCCACCCACATCGCCAACACTAAATAAACATATTAATCCCTAAAACGCCGGCCCCCCACATCACTACTACTATAAAAAACCTTTTAACCCCCTAAACCGCAGGCCCCCCACATCGCCAACACTAAACTAAACCTATTAACCCCTAAACCACCGCCCCCACATTGCAAAACACTATATTAAACTATTAACCCCTAAAGATTAAACTATAAATTAACCTAACATTATTATTTTAAAAAAATAAACTAAACTAAAAATTAAAAAACATTAATTAAAAAAAACACTACAATTACAAAAATTTAAAATAATGTAACATTACAAAAAAGCACTAACATTACGAAAAATAAAAAAAATCTAAGATTACAAAAATAATATCCAAAATAATAAAAATTACACCTAATTTTTTTTTTTTTTTAACCTTTAATTTATCAGGATTTTTTCCATACATAAAACATACTCAAAAAAGAATAAAAATAAAACATCATACTTAAAGAATACAAACAAGAAATTGATGGAGACGCAGCTCCCAATATATCAATAATTTTAAAGGAGGCACAGCTCTTTATCTATGCATTTAACAAACAAAAACATTGTTCTAGTACCAAATCCAAATCATATATCTTAGTTTACGTCACCAAGCTTACTCTTAATCTTATAGATAATATAATTTTCCTTGGTTTCCAAATATATTTAAACAGGTGTCAATCTTGAACCATAATATTACTCAAAATTCTATAGATTAGGAGAGAAAAACACAGCAAAAAAAAAAAAAAAAGGGTGAGAAAGAGAAGAGGGGGAAAAAAACCCCATCATGCATAATCTATACCTCTCTGTAAAAAGAGATCCATTCTGGTGGGAAATGACCCAGCAAGACCAATTCTGCAAAAGAGTCCGAACTGAAATACGGAGACAAAATCTGCCTTTGAACAGCGCACGTATAGGACTTAATTATTGGTAGCCAGCCATTTAGAAATGTCTTTATTTTTTTTCCCTAAACTGTCTGTAAGTGGTAGAATTACAAACAATCTGACCTTGAATTTCTTTAAGAACCAAAGGGAAGGAAGGGGCCTTACAAGTTTTCCAATTCTTAAATATCAGGTGTCGTACAATCAAAATAATAGTATTAACCATATTGGCATATAAGGTTGGGCTCAAATGTTGAGTATATAAGAAAAAAATAGATTCTAACGTAAATCTAACTGGAAAATAAAATAAGTTGGAGACCCAGAACCCAACTTTTTGCCAGAGTTGAGAAATTTTAGGACAGTACCAGATCATGTGACACAAATCTGCTGATGACAATCTGCAGCGTGGACATTCTAGGGTTGTATTTGTAAACATTTTGTACATTCTATAAGGAGAAATGTAATAATTATTAAACAATTTAAAATGGGATTCTTTCCAGGACGTGGAAATTATACAATTAAGGGCCTAGAAACTAGCTTTAATTTTATCCATATCAATGTCTGAAAAAATATTTATCCAGCTATTAATCATTTTATCCATGCAAAGGGCACCCTGCTTAGCCAACATGATATCATATATTAATGAAATAGAGACATCACCCATCCTAAATCTCGAATAACATAACTTAATATCAGACCATTCTAATGGCAGAGGAACAGAACAACTCATACTATTTACAAAATGACGTAGTTGTAGATAAGCAAAGAAAGTATTATTAGCGATACCATATTGTCTAACTAAATTTTGAAAAGGGAGCATCTGACCATTTTCTGACAGAATTTGTGATACATTGATAATATTATTTTCCTTCCATGATATAAAGGTTTTATTATAAATACCTGGTGTAAATTGTGGATTCCTTATTTATATATTATATTTTTTATTGAGGTTCAAAAAAATAAACAGAAGCAATAAAACTCAACATTACAGAAATCAGTGGCTTTTGACAACTATACAAAGATCTGTAACTCAGTTGACATACAGTAAAAATATGGTAAACCTAGCTTATGAACACAGAGTTTCATGAGTACATTTTAATAAAGAGGCTATGTAATAAGAACTGTGCAATGTTGAGTTCAGAGAGGGGTGACCTCAGTTTTTAATATAGGTTATATTATGATAATATTATGGTCACTAGGCCCAAGCATATTACAAGTTGATAGCTAGGAAGCTACACATGGAAAGATTAATGGTAGCTTAAAATGTCCCTGTAGGGTTAAGATAGTGGAATCAGGTCCTAAATGAAGATTAAAGCTTATATATGGAGGGCCTAGTTAGTGAGCTGAGTGATAATAAAAAAGAAAAAGAAAGAGAAAATAAAATAAAAAGGGGGGGTGCAGCGGGCAAGAGCCGCTCGAGAAGGGAGGGGGGGTGTTCTAATAGTGTAAACCGACCTTCTTATAGTATGTTATTAAGGGTAGAGGAGCATCTGTGGGTTATTAATGGAGATTTATACGTAAGTAGAGTTTGCTATGTGGAGGTAAGGAAGCCCATAAGGGGATAGAAATAAGTTTTTGAGTGGGACAGGATCGAGACCCTTATGATACAAGGCATATGGTGGAAGCTAAGTGAAATACCTAACTATGCATGATGGGGTAAGAGGGGGAAGAGGGGGTATCTTGTTATAAATTACTACGTATTGGGTATAATTCCTCAGTAATTGGGAGCAGGGGTGAGACCCACCAGATCCGAGATGTCAGTAGGGACCTATAGGTATCTCAAAGGCTAAGTAGGTATGTAGAAAGGGAGGGTCACATTGTACATAAAGGGAGGAGGGGAACTTAAATGAATTGGAGTGGTCAAGGAAACTGTGGCATAATACCCACTATTTCCTAATGAAGCTATATAGAACATGAGGTCTAAGAGACTCTCATGGTAATCACTGGCCTAAGATGGTATATGGCGTTATGGGCATGCACTATAAAGGAGACTATACTATGATCACAAACCGCAAATTGTTTCATATATATAATTAGTAATCTAAGTCTGCTCAGATAAAAGTTAAGCATCTCCTAGTTTCTCAAACAAAGGAGACCCTTGGGCATAGACCTAATAACAGAGTAAAGGGAGGTAGTGCTAAGAGTTACCACATAGATTAAAAATAAAGGGGTAGAGGAGCAGGTTGCGAGGGTAGAGAAAGTGCTATATATAAACAGCAAAGATAGAGTTTTGCAGCATGTAGAACTGAAGATTCATGTAGTCTAATTATTTCAACTTGTCTAAACTCATGTCACTTAACGACTGGTCATCTGTGCCATAAGTAATATATGATCTATCCATATAACAATTAGAGCGGTAACCTCCTTATATGTATAGTTCATAGTGCCATGTGGGTTAAACAGATGTAATCAAACATAGAGCAATTTAAATTTCCCCATTTAAAGCATAGATGTAAGATAGGTTACTACTTGGAGCTTGAGTTTATCTAGATATGTAGAGGGAATAATTCCATATATGAGACATATAAGAGAAATGAGTATCACAGAGAGGATCCCTGAATTTAAACAGCTTCAAGGGGGGAGAGATCTAATAGGGCTTCCAGGGGCAACCAAACAATAAAAACAATTCAAACACATAAAGCCAAACGACATCACCCCAACCTATACAACAGTGATTAGGTTATTAAAGGCATATAACTAAAAAGTTAGGACTGATCAAACCCCGGGCTGAGAGTGTGAGTCCATGACATTAGAAACGACTGTATTTTTTTGTTTTTTATCCGATACCAGTCACTTTGTGCAGACAGGAATACGGACAGTCAGACTGCATAAACTCAGTCTCAGTGCCTGAAATTTTCCGCTGACGGAGCGCTGCAGCAAACAAAGGAGCATCCCAGAACTTTGAAAGTCCACACGTAGAAAAGACCAAAGCAAGGTACGGTAGGTCCATAACAGAGTGTGTCAGAGCAGAGCCTAGTTCGGACCCCCTTTTGACCGGCCGCATCTCCAGCGGATCCGGCTTCGGCTCGGTACCTCCATACAAGGTGTCAAAGCATGGGCGGGTGGGAAGCGCGGTGTCCAGTGCTGCATTACTGTTTGTCACTTCAGCAGTATCGGGAGAACTAGTTGAGCAATCAGCAGCGCCTGGGTAGTAGTGACAGTCACTATTGTAAAGAGTCTCCCGCTCCGTTGTGTCAGTCGGTAAGTTGTCCACTGAGCTGCGAGTTCCCACCTCAGCTTTGTCCGCTCTCTCATATTTCAATGCCGCCTTGAGGGAGGAATGATGGTCATCCATCTTGCGTGAGAGCAATTGTAAAAGAGCTGTTATTGTATCCTCCATCGTGGGATTATATTTTCTTGTTGGCTGTCTATACTTAGCGGATAGTGTTGTTCACCTCACCTCCAGATAAAAGCTGCTCCGCGTTTGACTAAAGTCAGACTACCCAGCTAAATTTGAGGCCGGGGGGGAGAGATGGTAAAATGGTGACATAGGCCACAGCTCATGAACTTATTCGTAGATAATCCTCTTAGGTATTGTAGTAGAAAAAAAATAGCTTTATTGAGGATCTAACCTCTGCTCCAGTGGGTGTAGAGTAAATTAGGTGAAGTTAAAGTCACAAAAGCTGAAGATAATAACCTAATTGTTCCAGGTTATACCGGAGCTGCTAAGAGACACGTCTGATCATGGCTGTGGGTTGGACACGCCCCCTTGTGGATTCCTTATAATCGGAAGAAAATCTGGAAAAACTTATATCTTTTTCTAGAAGGGTACAGCATTTCTGCCAAGCCAAGATTATATTTTTAAATGTGATCAAACAATAAATATTAGCAGGTAATCTTTTAATAGGACAATGTAAAATTGCTTTTAATTAAAATGGTTTAGAAAAAAAACTATCAATGTCATAAGAAGAAAATAAGTTAGACTCTGTAATCCAGTCTAGAGCTATCTTAATCATGGCTGCCCAATTATATAATTTAAAATTAGGTAAAGATAATCCCGCTATCTCTTTCTTTAACAGCATTCTGTCCAAGGAAATCCAGGGTTTTTTACCACCAAAAATAAACCTAGACATCCACGAGTTAAGTTTGTTTAGGTAAATTTTGCAAAAGATAGAGAAGACGTGGGAAAATAATTGTTTTTATACACCTAATCTAATAGCCCTATAAAAACAAAAAAGCCACCCAAAATAAAAACACCCCCTAATCTATCAATAAACTACCAATACCCCTTAAAAGGGCCTTTTGTAGGACATTGCCCTAAATTAAACAGCTTTTTTACCTACAAAAATTACAAAGTCCCCCCTAAAAATAACCCCCCCACCCAACCAACCCCCCCAAAAAAGAAAAACCTAAGTCTAAAAAAACCTAAGATACCCATTGCCCCCAAAGGAGTATTTGTATGGGCATTACCCTTAAAAGGGCAATCAGCTCTTTTGTGCCCATTAAAATAAAAAAATATCCTAATCTAAAAAAAAACAACAACAAAAAAATAAAAAAAAATAACACTTACCCCAGAAAATTTACTCACCATTCTTGAAGTTCGGAAGTCCAGGCAGAGCAAAGTCTTCATTCAGGCAGTGAAGATCTTCTTCCAGGGCGGCACCATCTTCTATCTTCTTCCCACTGAAGCTTGAATGCAAGGTACCTCTTTTATATTGAGGTACCGTTGCATTCCTATTGGCTAAAATATTCAAATCAGCCAATAGGATGAGAGATGCTTAAATCCTATTGGCTGTTCAAATCAGCAATGTGGGGGGTTGGCGATTTAGGGGTTAATAGTTTTATTATAGTAGTAGCGATGTGGGGGCCCCGGCGGTTTAGGGGTTAATAGTGGGTTTTTTTTTTAATTTCTGGGGTGTTTATTTAGATTAGGGCATTTTTTATTTTAATGGGCACAAAAGATCTGATTACCCTTTTAAGGGCAATGCCCATACAAATGCCCCTTTAGGGGAAAAGGGTAGATTAGGTTTTTTTTTAGACATAGGTTTTTTATTTTGGGGGGTTGGTTGGGTGGGGGGTTTACTTTTAGGGTGCAATTTGTAATTTCTGTAGGTAAAAGAGCTGTTTAACTTAGGGCAATGCCCTACAAAAGGCCCTTTTAAGGGCTATTGGTAGTTTACTGTTAGATTAGTAGGTGTTTTTATTTTGGGGTGGCTTTTTGTTTTTTATAGGGCTATTAGGTTAGGTTTAATTTTTATTATTTTGGATAATTTTGTTTAATATTTTATGTAATCTTAGTGTTTTTTTATTTTTTCGTAATTTTAGTGTTTTTTCTTGTTCTTTTGGTAATGTTAGAGTTTTTTTATTTTTTGTAGTGTTAGGTTTTTTTAATTTTGTAATTTCGTTTTTTTTTCTTTAGTTTATTTTATTTTCTTAAAATAGTTATGTTATGCAGATTAGGGGTATTTAGACTAGGGGTTTAAGTTAGGGTGTTAGTTTTTTACATAACTTTCTTTTCTCCATAGACATCAATGTGGATTCAGTTACGCGATCGCCATTCCTCGGTTGCAGGAGTTTTTTTTTCTAACACTTTCTCTCCATTGATGTTTATGGGGGAAAACTTGCATGAGCAGGTTAAGTCAGGCCTTGTCTTTTGTGCGGTATGTAGATTATAGCACCATATCGCACAACAAAAGAAGGTTATGGCAGCGCTATGGAGAGTGCGATACCGCTCATTTTTTTACATTATTTACTCACCCAGGTTAGTGCAAGACTTGTGATAGAAAGTAATTGAGGCCTGAACTCTCAACTTTTCTTAGCTTGAGTAAGATGGTTACTACCTGCTACTGATAGCAATATGTCTATCTCTATGCAGATAATTTGTTGCTATGAATAGTGAGTCACACTGAATATAACCATTAAGTTTTTATGGATTATTTGATTTTTTTTTTACATATCACATTAAAGAGAACCATAATTTTTTTTATCCCCATTTAATTATTATCATGTGATATATACTTAGATGCATGGAGTTTATGTGTAAAGATGTATGCTCAATGTACAGCAATTCCTTGCAGGAAAACAATCCATATGGTTGTTGAAGTTTTATTTTTTTCATTCTTTATTTATCTTTATTTCTTTCATAACGGACGTGTGTGCTTAACCTCCTCAAAACCTTTTTTATACCATCATTATAGTAAACCACACTATATCATTCACGGCTTATGATGATCTGAAGGCTATGGTCCTCTTTTGCAATCCTACTGAGGTCTATAAAAATGAATAGCCTTTTTGTAAATCAATGCATGACATCAGCATTATAATGCTTTTATAAAATATAGTGTGCCTCAGAGCCCTTTCTTGCTTACTGTGACCTGCAGAATTTTTTTAGACAGAAAGAATTTGATAGCTAAAAAGACAGCAATAGTATGAGGTGACGATGTAGAGCATCCAACTTGCTGTGGAATTAAATAGTGGACTTGGAATAAATCCAAACTATACCTTAATTGGATAAGGAATAACGCCACTCTGACAATTGTACCAATGGCAATTAAGGTCTAATCATAACTGCCTTTTTCCAATAAAGTATGGATTCAGATTGCAACAGTATATTATTTCTTTGAAGCAGAATTATACATCAGGTAAAAAGGGAAGCAGATATTTATAAATGCAATTCTATGTATGCCAAAGTGGCAAAGTTTTTATTTCTATTATTATCATCATTTATTTGCAGTCAAAGTACTGTATTCTTCTAACATTTTAAAGATGGTAAACTAAAATTTTTTTTCTGTTTATGAAAATCATTTATCAGTGATAACTAAATACTACATTGCAAAAGGCCTGCATACAAATTTTTTTTTTAAAAAGTATTTAATCTACCTTACTCGCTAGCATTTTTTTTTATTGTTTTGCATTCTGGGGATGTATCCTCTGAAATGTCTCTTATCACCAATGTTGAAGCCGGTTAATGGCATATAAAGAGCTACTTCATTTATCAATCACTATGTTGGTGAAACCTAGTTTAAGTTTGTAAAAGTTAAATTACATGCAAAGAGTTTTTTCTTTTAACAGGAAAACATGAGAAAAATGTGTTCATTTAAACATCCTTTAATTCAATCATATTAAAATTAACAGAATGATCCATTAGTATGGATTAAAATAACATAGGACTGACGCATTTTGTTCTGAACATGGCCATAATCATGTATGATTACAGCCATCTCCCACCTGAAATGGTTCACATAATGCAATGCAATGATATCATACCTCCCAAACATCCCAGATATTGAGGGATTGTCACAGGGTTGGGAAGTATGCTTTCAGGTCCTACCATATCTCCAAGGATTGCATTGACTACACATAGAACACACCATACTCAGCCCTACCCTGTCCATGACAAATCTGGTCCCAATTATTGCTTACCAATGACCACGTCCCTTTATATACAGTGCCACCTACAAAACACAAGTGACCCATTGCTCATAAGTCTGCTCTTACCTGCCCGTCCCAGAAAGCAAATGAGAAATGTTGAAAAGTATGCAGCTATTTTAATCCATTCCTGACACATGGAGCCTTTTTGTGAATTATATCATTGTAATAAAGGATGTTGGTCAAGGAATGCAATCTTCTCATTCATCAGAGTACAGCGACTCTGCTTGACTCTATTGGTCAAGAGAGCTTGAACTTTCCAGTAATGAGCAGGCTGTTTAAAGGGCCATAATACCCAAATGTTTAAATACTTGAAAGTGATGCAGCATAGCTGTAAAAAGCTGACTAGAAAATATCTCCTGAACATCTCTATGTAAAAAAGATATTTTACCTCAAAAGTTCCTCAGTAGCCACCTCCCATTGTAAAGGATTTCTAAGCAGCATTTTAGTGTGTCTGTCCTGGGACATCTGAAGGGATGAGCATCGTGCACTCTCATCTTATTTCACCAATCAGGTAAAGGAAGTTTACAATGAAATCTCATGAGAGTCAAGTAAAATCTCATGAGATCACAGTAAAAGTTCATGACCTCAGCACTGCTGATGCTGATTGGCTGCTGTTCATTTCTTCATTTTTTTTATTTTTTTTACCTGCAGCTGGAAGCAGTTGAGTATAACTTTTTACACAGAACTTACTCTGCTGAGCTGAGGAGATTGTGAGGTAAAATATCTTCCTTTTTTACATAGAGATGCTCAGGTGATATTTTCCTGTCAGCTTTTTACAGTTATACTGCATCAGTTTCAAGTGATTTAGCATATGAGTATTATGTCCCTTTAAGCTAAGAAGACATGATGAAGTTTTGAAGCCAAGATCCACAATTTAAACAGAAAGTACAATTGTTTTTTTACATAAACAGGGCAAAGTAATCCATGGCTCTTTTTCTTTAACAACTTTCTGCAGTTGAAAGACTTATTTTAGATGGATCTCTTGACTTCCCATAAGATCTGTTTCACAGTAGCCATTAAAATGAGAACTCATTTGTATTTAAAGGACCGCTAAACATAGTAGAATAGCATAATCAATAAATGCATAATAAATGGACAATGTATTTCACATGAGTAGTAGAGTGTTACTGAAAATTTCAAAGTTAGTTTTATTCCCCACCCCACTGTATCATGTGACAGTCTTCAGCTAATCACAAAATGCATATACTTATACATATAGAATCTTGAACATGTTCAGTTGGAGCTTATGCCTTAGAAAGTATACAAATAAAAAGATTGTGCATATTCAGATAATGAATGTTAATTGAAAAGTTGTTTAAAATTGTGTGCAGTATCTTAATCTTGACAGTTTATAGGGACATTCCAGTCAAAATTTAAATGCACATAGATTTATTACATCTTTGATTAGAAACATATTTGCAATATACAGCATAGCTAGATATTCACAGTGCATCCACATTTTAATAATGCAGCTGCTCAGATAATCACTGGGGCTTGTCTCATGCCAGCAATTAACAAATTGAGTCATTACCAGATGATACAAGCACCTTAGGCTCTCAGAGCAAGTGTTGTGATTAAAATGCTGGTGCATAGTGCATTCTCTAATACACTTTTGAAACAGCTATAGCTTTTATTAGAAGCATTTTTGCTAATGCATGTTTATTACAAAATTGCTTCTGTTCAATACCAAAATGCACCCATGTGGTTTTCAATTTTGGCTGGAATATCCCTTTAAGTTTGACATTAGTGGTCCTTTAATAAGCACTGGAATCTATTAGGTAAAATTAACATGAAAACTTATCTCTAGCTTTATCTTTCTGTTTTAGTGTTGCCTACTTCTTTATACACCCAGTAAAAGAGAGACAAATAGAATTTGACCAGCTTAATTCTTTCATGATTGCCACAGCCTTACACTATTTCTGATTAATGCAAGTCAAGCCTAATGGATATTCATGAACATCAGCTAGATTGCAAGTTGTGCATTCGTGTTTTAACACTGAAAAATGGTAATTTCAGAGTTAAAACAGCACCGCAGCCATTATTAGTCTTGTCGGTATAGGTGTACCGCAAGCCTTTTAGCCTGTACCGCAACATCAGTCCAACACTCGTAAAAATTACGTTTTTTCATGGGATTCCCATAGCGCTGCCATTACGAGTTTTGCGGTGAGGCTAAAAAACCTGCGTTACACCCTAAAACGAGAAGATTCGTAATGCCATCTAAAAGCAGTAGTTATGAGTTTTATGCTAAAAATCTGTTACATAAAACTCATAACTAGACTGCTACAAAGTGCACTAAACACCCATAAACTACCTATTAACCCCTAAACCGAGGCCCTCCCGCATTGCAAACACTATATTAAACTTATTAACCCTTAATTTGCCGCTCCCGACATCGCCACCACTAAAAAATTATTAACCCCTATTCTGCCACTCCCCGACATCGTCACCACTATCATAAAGTTATTAACCCCTAAACCGCCAACCTCCCACATTGCAAACACTATTTAACTATTATTAACCCCTAATCTGCCATCCGCCCCACTATACTTAAGATATTAAGCCCTACACCGCCGGCACAATAATAAACCTATTAACCCCTAAACCGCAAGCCCCCCCACAACGTAATATACTAAAGTAAACTATTAACCCCTAAACTGAAAGCCCCCCCATCGCAATAAATTAAATTAAACTAGTAACCCCTAAACCTAACGCCCCCTAGATTAAAATTACAATTTCCCTAATTTAAATTATATTAAAATTTACCTGTCAAATAAAAAAAAATAAGTTTAAACTAACAATTAAACTAATATAATTATTAAACTTAAATTAAACTAACTATCAATTAAATTAAACTAAACTACACATTAAAAATCCTAACAATACTAATTACAAAAAATAAAAAAGACTAAATTACACAAATAACAAACACTAAATTGCGAAAAATAACAAACGAAAGTATCCAAAATAAAAAAGAATTACACCTAATTTTATAGCCCTATCAAAATAAAAAGCCCACCCAAAATAAAAAAACCCTAGCCTACAATAAACTACCAATAGCCCTTAAAAGGGCCTTTTGTAGGGCATTGCCCTAAGTTAAATAGCTCTTTTACCTGTAAAAAATTACAAACACCAATTAACATTACAAACCCCCACCCCCCAAACCCACAAAATAAAAAAAACGATCTAAAAAACCTAAGCCTAACACTAACCCCCGAAGATCCACTTACAGTTTTTGAAGTCCCGCTTGAACGATCTGCATCCAGGCGGCGAGAAGTCTTCATCCAGGCAGCCTCTTGAATCTTCATCCCGGCGGCGAAGTCATCATCTAAGCGGAGAGAAGTCTCCATCCAGGCAGCTCTTCAATCTTCATCCAGGCGTCATCTTCTATCTTCATCCAGGTGGCACAGAGCGGGTCCATATTGAAGACATCCGGCGCGGAGCATCCTCTTCATACAAACGCCGCTGTACACTGAATCTTCAATGCAAGGGAGCCATTTCAAAATGGCATCCCTTGCATTCCTATTGGCTGAAAATTTTTAATCAGCCAATAGGAATTAGAGCTGCTAAATATAAAGATGTCTTCAGGATGGACTAGCTTCACGCCGCCAGAATCAAGGTAGAAGATGCTGCCTGGATGAAGATTGAAGAGGCCGCCTGAATGAAGACTTTAGCAGTAATAACAGCCTCTAGACACTTCCTATAGCCTGTAATGAGTGTCTGGATTCTGGATGAAGGTATTTTGGACCATTCCTCCTTGCAAAATATCTCCAGTTCAGTTAGGTTTGATGTTTGCCGAGCATGGACAGTCCGCTTCAAATCACCCCACAGATTTTTAATGATATTCAGGTCTGGGGACTGGGATGGCCATTCCAGAACATTGTACTTGTCCCTCTGCATAAATGCCAGAGTAGATTTTGAGCAGTGTTTTGGGTCGTTGTTTTGTTGAAATATCCAGCCCCGGTGTAACTTTGACTTTGTGACTGATTCCTCAACATTATTTTCACGTATCTGCTGATATTGAGTGGAATCTATGCGACCCTCAACTTTAACAAGATTCCCAGTACCGGCACTGGCTACACAGCCCCACAGCATGATGGAACATCCACCAAATTTTACTGTGCTCTTTTGCCGCCCCTTGTTATAACCAAATAACTCAATGTTTGTTTCATCAGTCCACAGCACGTTCTTCCAAAATGAAGCTTGCTTGTCCAATTGTGCGTTTGCATACCTCAAGCCACTCTGTGGTGTGTGTGCAGAAAAGGCCTTTTCCGCATCACTCTTCCATACAGCTTCTCCTTGTGCAAAGTGCGCTGAATTGTTGAACGATGCACAGTGACACCATCTGCAGCAAGATGATGTTGTAGGTCTTGGGAGGTGGTCTGTGGACTGTTTTTGACCGTTCTCACCATCCTTTGCCTTTGCCTCCAATATGTTACTTGGCCTGTCACTTCTGGCCTTAACAAAAACTGTGCCTGTGGTCTTCCATTTCCTCACTATGTTCCTCACAGTGGACACTGCCAGCTTAAATCTCTGTGATAGCTTTTTGTACCCTTCCCCTAAACCATAATGATGAACAATCTTTGTTTTCAGGTCATTTGAGAGTTGTTTATGAGGCCCCCATGTTGCCACTCTTCAGAGGACAGTTAAAGAGAACAACAACTTGCAATTGGCCACCACCAATAAATACATTTTCTCATGATTGGATGAACCCGTCTATGAAGTTCAAGGCTTAATGGGCTCACTAAACCAATTTTGTGTTTGAAGTAATCAGTGCTAGGTAGTTACAGGTATTCAAATCAACAAAATGGCATGGCTGCCCAAATTTACGCACCTGTCTAATTTAGTTTTGATGCATATTGCACATTTTCTGTTAATGCAATAAACCTCATTTCACTACTGAAATATTACTGTGTCCTTCAGTTATTTTATAGATCAAAATGAAATTGCTGATCCAAACACCCAATTATTTATAAATGAAAATCATGGAAATTGTCAGGGGTGCCTAAACTTTTGCATACGACTGTATATATCTAGCCAGAGGTCAAACTTAAAGTGACTATCAACTCACTGTTACATAAATATATCATTCTCATTTGTTTGTTACCCTTATAATATACTCAACATTTTGTCTGACCATGTATATTAAACATTTCTTACAATGAATGAATGTATAATACGTTCTGATGCAAGCCCCCACCTGCCCTCTGCGGTCACATAATCTTGCTTTCTGTGCATCATCCAAACAGTAAACATCCAATCAGTAATGGCTTAGTGCGCCATGTTCACCTATCTAGTTACTCTAGTCAACTAAAAACACTGTCTCCAGTTGCGGAAGCAGCTGTTGAGACCTTGCAAGCCTCAAGTTAAGAAACAGAGGTGGGGCTGTACAAGAATTTGCTTGTGCAATAATAAGTGCAGGCAGCAGATGCTGCATGTCTAAATGTTGCGGACGAGTTCTCTGTCTGGAAACCCTGTCCACCTACAGTATAGTAAATGGCGCCCATTGTGTTTTGACAAACTATTGTGCACCCTCTGTATCTTGTGTTATAGATGTTTTGTTTTTGTTTGTTTTTTGTTAACTAGAGGTGACTTTCGGAATGCAGTAAATCCACCTAAATAAATTTTTTTTTTTACAAATAACATATATATTCTGTGGAAAAAGAAAGAATCCAAAAAATGTATTATATAAAAAAATATTAAGAATAACATTTTGATTGCAGCAGATTGGATAACTGGGGTGAATCACTTTTTAGAGATAGAGGAGGGAATGATTAAACCATTTACTTTAAAAGCCGCTTAACATATTAAGGCAAGTAAAATACCATCATCTATTCGCAATCTGTGTGTCATTCAAAATGTAGTGCTAGCATGGCAGAGGTTTTGCGGGGAACTTGAGATACAATATAGTTTTACTAAATATCTCCCCATTTTGGGGAACCCTGAGTTTGTACCTGGTCTTAACCCCTGGATCTTTCAAGGCTGGCTCCTAAGGGGACTCAGATATGTTCATCAATTACTTGGTCCAGATACTCAAATTATTAAACCATTTGAACAAATTAGAAGTGAATTCGACCTCCCAAGACATAATTTTTATGCGTACCTACAAATGACACATTATCTCTCCCAAATCACGCCAAAATATAACTATAATGGGGTTGTGGGCAATGTGGGAGCAGTGGAAATGGGCATTAGCTTGTTTAGGAACGGATACTATTCAATTCTAATTGGTATAAACTAATTATCTCAAAACAAGGGCAGCAACATCTAGAATATATCCGGTCCAGATGCCAGATCCTGCTTGGTGAAACAGAGACATGGGGAAAAGTATTCAGTTAGTAGGCAATAAAAATATAGGGTGGAAAGAATCCCATAGTAAATTATAAAAAAAATCCTATATTTCCCCTGTGATCCTAGCTAAATGGGACAAAAAGTGTTCAGGTAGCTGTTTCCACTGCAGGTATCCAAAAGCAGACATCGTACACTGTTTTTGGTTTTATCCAAAGATTAATAGATTCTGGAGCAGAGTTAATTTTTGGATAAATAGATTTATCCACCAGAAACTAATACTATCTCCAATAACAATAATCTTTCTGTCGCAGATTACAACAAAGGATCAAGCCTTCATCAACACTGCTATACTAGTTGGGAGGAATCTAATTCTGCAGCACTGGAAGGCAGATAAACCCCCTGGCATTGCAAAGTTTGTACAAAAGATGTATTTACAAATGATCATAGAGCAATATTAATTGGAGTCAAATAAGGAGAAACAATTAAAAGCTTTTTTTTTTCAAAAATAGTTAAGAGTAATAGAATCATTTCCCCCTGCAATACAATTACAGATTATCTACTCTCTTCGTAAATCTCTGTTTTTTTTGAACTAGCAATTTTGGAGGGGCAGCTCCCAGCCCGGTGGGTTAGAGGACATAATAAATAAGGGTGTGAGAAAAAGATTAGGAAAGAGGGAGACCTCTCCTATACTCCTTTATTTTTGAGAGGCTGTCTTTAGCCTGCTTTATACATGTGGATATGTGGGGTAAGAGGCGAGCGTGCACATAATTATTTATTTAAATTAATTTATTCTTGTTTTTTTTGTTTTTTTCTCTCTCTCTCTTGGTTGGTTTGTCATTTACTTGTTTTATGTATGTTGTTGATTAACATGGGAAAATTATCAGCAATGTAATATGGAAAATATAAACTTATGTCGGCTTATTTGTTGTGAAATACTAAAGGTATGGATAACTATCTGGATAAGCTATTATTTTTGTTACACTGCTGTTTTCAAAATAAGAATACCATTTTGGATTTTAATTAATTATGCTGCACATAAACTAAAACTACAATATTATGTATGTGTGTGTTAAAAAATACTTCTATTTTAACTTAATATAATGTAAAAATTATTTTAAAAGTATCTCATCCATTTATCATAGAAAGTTTCAGAAATTCCACCTTGAAGATACTGATATGAAGCCACTTGTGTTATGCTCCCTTGTCACTGGGAAAGGCAAAACTCGGATCCGATGATTACTTTTTATTTCGCTGTTTGACTTCTTTACACAAGGAACCAATTTCTTTAGTTCCTGCCCTGTCTGCTGCTGGCAGCTGCTGTTCATAGCGAAGCTTTAGTCAAAGTGAACAGATATCTGCCAAAGCCATGTAACATCCTTGTTCCTCTGCCAAAGCTGGCCAAGGACAGAATCTTAACGAGCGAGTAGGTGTTTAATTAAAAGCCTGTGACAGAAACACTCAGAGATGGTCAGCTAACATACTTAGAATAAATGGAGTTCATAAAATTTGCAGAGCTAAATGTCAAACCCATGTTATTTATACTCAGCTCACTTCCAAATTCCATGTATGAAGCGTCCATCATTCACAGGTATAGCTATCTGCAGAACCTTTGTACCTTGCAACATTCTGCATCCTGAACAAATTGAACTATTCTATTCTATTAAGTGGCATATGTTAGATACAGAACAATAAACACATGATTTGTGATAATAAAAATAGAAGTCTTTATGCATACACACATATTCAAACTCACACATAACATATTACGTTCTTTTTACATGATGAACTGAATGTTAGGATTATTTTTCTTTTCCTTATATTGTTAATATCAAAACAATTAATCTCTATATACTTTAATTTAATTGTATTTATAACACTTCTTTATTGTACTTATCTTTTATATTTTATTGTATATGTTCTTTAACTGAGTAATTTCATCTCTGCATTCTTATACATGCATTTTATAGAAAGTTAAACCCTTTTTTATTAGCTGATGCAAAATGTGTTAAGGCTAGTTATATAGATCAAGAATTTGACATCACTTGTTTAGAATTTTTAAAATATAATTATCCATTTTTAATATTGCAATATAAGTAGATATATTTTTTTAAATTCAAGCACAATCATCTTTTCTACGGTTGACTAAGTAGGCCTAGGTTATGCTCTGCACTATTTCCCTATGGGCTGTAAAATGGTGCTATTTGTTCAATTCACATTCATCAGTTCATGGCTCACATGAGTGTAGTGAGCGATATACAGTACAACACATGTGATCATGTGTTACCTGTTTCAGGAATAAATGGATGCAGTTATTTCCTAATGATTGTACGTAGTGTCTCTGTAGGCACACAGGCAATTTAGACCTTGCGAGCGAGCAATGCTCTATGCAATATTTCAGGAGCAATGCCTCTTATTGTACAATCAGCAGCACAAACAAACAATGATATTTTATTGCTAAACCTGATTTATTGTAATGAGCATTATGGGGGATATTGAAAAAGATCCTTAGCAGAGCCAAAATAAATTTGTAAGTCATAAAGTGTCTTACAGTCAAATTAACATTGACCTCTTCAGTTGACGTGAGATAAGTAAAGCTTCCAGCATGAAATGGGTTAATCTAAGTATGATATATATATATATATATATATATATATATATATATATATATATATATATATATATATATATTGCTAAATAAACTATTATCGCCTTAACATATTAAAGTGAAAGTAATTTTTTTTTCTTCGATATTAATGAAATTCACTAATTATATCTTGATCAATAGAGTTGCTAACTTTTTTTTAAAAAAAAAACATTTGTCTTTTGAAGATATTTAGATTGTAAATCCCATACCGTTTTCTCTCCTTCCTCCGCCCACCTGCTCATTTCCAGCTTTTTCTCATTTACACGTAAGAGCGGTCCCACCCACTCTTACGTGTACCTCCTTGCGCATTTTTGTGAATCATCATTCTATTGCACATGCAAAGGCCTAAACTTCACCGCAGGGGTAGATATTGAGTCAATGGCCCCTATTTATCAAGGTCTGGCGGACCTGATCCAACAGTGCGGATCAGGTCCACCAGACCTCACTGAATATGGCGAGCAATACGCTCGCCCTATTCAGCATTGCACCAACAGCTCACAAGAGCTGCTGGTGCAACGCCGCCCCCTGAAGACTCGCGGCCAATGGGCCGTCAGCAGGGGGTGTCAATCAACCCGATCGTACTCGATCGAGTTGAATTGCGGCGATGTCTGTCCACCTGCTCAGAGCAGGCGGAGAGGTTATGGAGCAGCGGTCTTTGTGATTGCTACTTCATAACTGCTGTTTCTGGCGAGTCTGCAGGCTCGCCAGAAACACGGGGCATCAAGCTCCATACGGAGCTTGATACATATGCCCCTATGAATCAAGATCATGGAGAGAATGCGCATGCGTGTCTCATGAGCGCGCATCTGAGACACGCATGCGTATTTGTAACTGTGGGCCTAGCGCGAGTCAGTTGAGACGCCAGTGGGGAACCAATCAAAACATTTATTTATAGATATTCGTCATTTTTAAACAATATTTTTTTTTATTACCGGGCTGAGTTACGGTGTGAAAAGATATCAGTATAAAAGGTAGATTTCTGTATTTAATAGTAAAGAAGTAAATGATAAATTAAACTTTAACTTAATTTCGATGTTAATTAAAGGGACACTGAACCCAATTTTTTTATTTTGTAATTCAGATAGAGCATGCAATTTTACGTAACTTTCTAATTTACTCCTGTTATCAAATTTCCTTCATTCTCTTGGTATCTTTATTTGAAAAGCAAGACTGTAAGTTTAGATGCCAGCCCATTTTTGGTGAACAACCTGGGTTGTCCTTGCTGATTGGACAGCACCAATAAACAAGTGCTGTCTATGGTTCTGAACAAAAAATTGTCTGGCTCCTTAGCTTAGATGCCTTCTTTTTCAAATAAAGATAGCAAGAGAACGGAGAAAAATTGATAATAGGAGTACATTAGAAAGTTGCTTAAAATTGCATGCTCTATCTGAATCACAAAATAAAAAAATTGGGTCCAGTGTCCCTTTAAGATGCTGCATAGTGGTGCGTTATCGTTAACTTTTCCTTTAAAGGGATAGAAAACTGCCAATTAATCATAGACAAGTAAATAGTGTGCCTTTAAAATTGATTATTTTTAACACTCAAAATATTTTTCTAATGTTTCATAGACATACATTTTCTAGTTCAAGAAAGATGTGCTGATAAGCTTGTCCCACTTTTACCAAGTGAGAAGACACTCTGGGCAGCTGGCAAATATCAAATATTTTTTTATTGATTTGCAGTTTTGCATCATTTAAACAGAGCATGAAAAGGACCATGTTTCTAGTATCTCAGTAAGCTTAGTTGTAAAATGTATGTTTTGAATGCTTTAGCAAAGGTAAAAAGATAAATAAATAAAATAAAAGGAAGATATAATTGTGTCTCATTAAGGTTCATGGAGCAAACTGGGAGCTTACACCACTGTGCTTTAGAGAAATATAGCTGTATCTACACTGACCATGTAGCTTAAAATGTACATCTGTGGTTAACTGTGCAAAATTAATTATTCAGGGAAGGGTATTTTAGGGCTTGATGGGACCTGACTGATATACCAAAGGAAAGTTTTTGTTTGTGTAGTTGACTAAAACAAACTGCACCCTGGATGGGCACGGCCACAATTCCAAAGGACAATCTATTTTATTTTAGTGCTTATCTTTATATTATTATTATTCTTAATTTGCAAAGCGCCAACAGATTCCGCAGCGCTACCCATGGGTACAAGGATAAAAGTACAACGGAGAAACAATACAATAAAAGACATTTTACAGACAAATACAGGGGGAATTGAGGGCCCTATTCCCGTAGGAATTTACAATCTAAATTTACTGATTTAATAGCTAATAGTTGAATTCCAAAGTTAGCCAACAATTTCGATAAATGTGATATTACTAAATTATTTTTTTTTAAGTAGTCTAGTTCTAAAGACACTTATAGGTCTTCATTATGAAATGTTGAAAAGCATACAGAAAATAAAAAAAAAAGCCATCTGGTTTTAAATTTAGTACAGTTATGTTTAAAGGGACAGTCTACCATATAATTGTTATTGTTTTAAAAGATACAGAATCCCTTTATTACCCATTCTCCAGTTTTGCATAACCAACACAGTTATATTAATGTACTTTTTACCTTTGTGATTACCTTGTATCTAGGAACCTTCTTCCAGCCCCCTGATCACATGACTGTGACTGTTTATTATCTATTGTCTTAAATTTAGCATTGTTTTGTGCTAAATCTTAAATAACCCCTTGTGCCTGAACACAGTGTTATCTATATGGCCCACATGTACTTTCTGTCTCTTTGTGTTGAAAAGAGATTTAAAAAGGATGTGATAAGAGGCAGCCCTCAAAGGCTTAGAAATTAGCATATGAGCCTACCTATGTTTAGTTTAAACTAAGAATACCAAGCGAAAAAAACAAAATTTGATGATAAAAGTAAATTGGAAAGTTGATTAAAATTAAAAGTCCTATCTGAATAATGAAAGTTTAATTTATACTAGACTGTCCCTTTAATTGCTTGGCAACAAAATTAAAGTGATGGTAAATCTGAGCAATTAAAAGCTAGGATTTACCATCACTAAATATAAACTGTAGTTTTATTCACCTAAAACAAGGATGCTAAACTCACCCTTTCTGTGCCACGGCAGCTAGCTAAAATCAGTAGCTCCGGCCACCCACAGCACAACATTCTTCTTCAATGAGGTGACGTTTCCACCTCTAAACCAATAGAAGCGCGTGTCATCTGACATCCTAGCATGGCTATTGGTTTAGAGGTAGAAACATCACTTCATTGGTAAAGAGCGGTGTGCTGTGCACAGCCGAGGCTCTGACTTTAGCGAGCTGCTGCAGCACAGAAAGGGTGCGTTTAGCACCATTTTTTTTTAGTAACTGATGAATAAAACTACAGTTTATTTTTAGTGATGGTAAATCCTAGCTTTTTTTAAACAAGTGAAAAGTGATAAATGTGAGGGTTAAATGCACCAACAAATTATAAGTTACACTAATTTATAAATGTTGAACCTTTCAATACATAAACTTTTGCTTTTAAGTAACACATATCAAACATATAATATACATATTTTTCTGTTTTATGTGAGTCAGCACAGGGCAAATATGACAATTAATTACACAGTCTCTTAACAGCATTTATGTTTTAATCTCCTAAAACATTTGCAATTACTAATATTTCCATTGACAAAAGCAGACTTGTAAAGAAAATTGTAGAGAAGCGCAGCAGAAATTGTGCATATTTTTGAAGATTTGTGATTGCTTGTGATTCCTGAACATTTAGTTATTTCATGGTTTGACTGCACTTTTCAGTCTGTTTGTCTTGAAACATGTTTGTGAATGCACCATTAGAGGCCCACAGCTTGGAATGACTGAGTTGTGCAGAATGGACTATTTTAACTCATCTACAGTTTACTCAAAAGTTATTTCGCTGTGCAAGAGTGCATCAGACCACCTATTGATTCTGTTTCCTCACTGAGCATGCTTATGATCCTTCAAGCAGAGAAAGAGTGGCCTGCGGCACAGCAGGAGTCATTTCATTGCCTGTGAATGAAGTCATATTCGTTGCCAGAATTCTATTATTGGTAGAGAGAGGGGATGCTTCCTTAACCCTTAACCCTGAAGAGATATGGCAATGTACAGTATTGTTGCTGTTCCACCGAAGACGGCTTACAAAATACTGTAAGAAAACAAAGGCCATTTAAAAAATAAAAAAAGCAGGTAAGCAGTCCAGCTTTCCCATGGAATTGCTCAGTATGAAGTCCTTTACTACAATAAAGGGTTCTGGGTAGTGACATGCAAAAAATGCTTCAAGTGTTTTCCTATTATTCTATTGTCACTCAACATATTCATTTAGGTGTTTCTAGTTTTCAAACACATCCTCCATGTGAAAGTTTAAAATCTATAATTTTATAGCATATAATCAAATGTTTAATATGAATTATTCACTATCTTAGAAGACAACATCAAACTGTTAATATTTAAAGGCGAGGGTATGTCTTGGTTTATTTTATAATGCTATCTTATAGTTATTCAAATATATTAAAAATAATGAATGACTAAACAAAAACAAGCGCAATTACAAAAGTTTGAAAGTTGTTTTACACACCATAGCACAACAAATTAGAAATCAATTCTGTAATTTGAGATTGAGGACAATATCACTATATAATTAAATATTTATAGTTTGTCTTTACGCACAGGGTCAAAAAAGTGATAAAAAAAAACAAAGAAAGGGAGTAGCCATTTATTATATGAGCAAAATAATAATCCTTGTTATGAAAATATTATGTGTGAAAGATTTAGCTAGAAAAAAGAAAAAAGGAAAAGCAATTTCTGAGGTGAAACTTATTATGGAAAATTATTTTGTGCACACAACATAAAGTTCCGAAATAAAGTAAATATGATATACTGATTAAATAACATTTTATTATATGTTTAATCATTTTATTATTTCCTTCTTTTTAAAATATGACAAAAAATGTGGAATTTTTATAAGCCTAGCATCATTTTATTTTCCAATTCTCTAAACATGTACCTAGTTCCAAAATTCCATTTCCAGCTTTACTTATTCTTGTTTGAGAACCACCCATAAGTTGGATGGTGGGGCTATAAAGGGTTAACTTCATAAAGCCACAGCTCTTTATTCCAGCTTACGCTTTCCCATCATACTTTAGGACCAGCGAACCATCCCTTCATTGATGACACCTTTTGGCTTCACAATAGAAGCCAATTTGTTAGAATTCTTCACAGGTCAGGGGCTGCATGAAGATGTGGAGGGAGCAGCCGTTGCTGCTAGAAAATGAAGTTGTATTCGCCTGGCAAATTATACGTCTGCTGCATTTTATGGCCACTGATTTCCTGGGCTTTATTCCCCCTCCTCATCTTGCTTCTTTTTTTTTAATACATCTGCAAAGTGTGTGTGAGGGATATCGGCACATATCCAGTTAACGTAGGTTAATAGATTGATTCCAGTGACACGGATCATAATGAACAGTAAATTGTTTTATCTCTTAAGTCTTATTTGGTCAGCCAGGAAAACATATGAGGTAATATGGCTCAGGCTAAATGGACCGTCTAATAGATCTCCCTCTAAAGTGTAAGGACAGAGGTGACAGCGCCTCCAATGATTAATGAAAATAATAATGCTCCTGAAATTGAAATTTTTCTAATTTTTTTTCCTTCTCTTCTTTCGGCTGCCACCAAAAACTTCAGCACAGAGATGATTTGTGGACACTAACCAGGTTGGATTCTAAAACAGCGCAGAGGAAGAGATTTCTAGAGTCTTTGTTTTAATGTATACACAATGTAAGTGCCAGAAAAAATGCAATGCATAGATATTTGTATGGAATTATGAGATTATGAGAAGATATACTATATACTATATATATATATATATATATATATATATATATATATATATATATATATATATATATATATATATATATATATTTATATATATAATTATGTGATAAAACATCAATATATATATATAAGGATAAAGTACATTTCATAACTGTGTGTGTGTTTTTATATACAGATACCTATATTTGTAATACAATGCATTTACCACTTTATGCATTTTTTAGTACTAAGTACATAGACACAGAAAGTAGTAATAGGGCTGGCACTCTACTATCTTAAGCCCAGATGAATTGGCTGCTGGTACAAAAAAAGTTGTTTATAACCAATCATTGCACATACAAGCTTATTTAATCATATTATAAAATGGGGTCAGAAAGTGTAGTTTAGTTACATTATTAGGTCAGAAAGTGTAGTTTAGTTACATTATTAGGTCTGAGATTTACTGAGGTCAAAGAAAATGTGGTCAGTAAATAAAGAAAAGGCAGGGACATAAACATAAAAAAACCATATTTAAGACTGTGTAGGAGTTAGGTACTGGATTAGGAAGAGGTCCAGTGGTCAAATAAAAGAGCAAGGGTAGTGGTGTAGTCAAAAAAAGAAGGAGGTAGAAAGAGAGAGAATTTAGGGCTTAACAAAGACAGCAGTGTCAGAGAGAAAAGTGAGTGGAAGGTGAGAGCCCAAAAGTAGTGTGTCGGGCAAATAGAGAAAATAGGTTGTTTAAAGAAGGTAGATGTCATAATAAATTGTGTGGGTGAAAGAGCCGAGGTAGGTACAAGAAAGGGAAAGTGGGGTCAGACAGATGTGTAGGCTAAGCTAAAGAATGAAGAGTGAGTTAAGAGTGAGAAGTTAGAGGATAAAGAGAGCTATTTGTGCTTTAAATAGAAAAAGAGACTATGGGGCCTATCTATCAAGCTCCGAATGGAGCTTGATGCCCCGTGTTTCGGGTGAGCCTGCTGGCTCACCAGAAACAACAGTTATGAAGCAGCAGTCACAAAGACCGCTGCTCCATAACCCTGTCCGCCTGCTCTGAGCAGGTGGACAGGAATCGCTAGAAATCAACCCGATCGAGTACGATCGGGTTGATTGACACCCCCCTGCTGGCGGCCCATTGGCCGCGAGTCTGCAGGGGGCGGCGTTGCACCAGCAGCTCTTGTGAGCTGCTGGTGCAATGCTGAATACGGAGAGCGTATTGCTCTCCGCATTCAGCGATGTCTTGCAGACCTGATCCGCACTGTCGGATCAGGTCTGCAAGACATTTGATAAATAGGGGCCTATCTATGGAGGAACGAAATACAAGACATAGGTAAGAAAAAAAAGGTAAAGAAGAGGAATGGAAATTGTGCAACAAAGTGAAGTGAGGTGGGATTAGCGAGAACCAAACTCATGGGCACAGAGAGGAAGAATGGGATCTTGGTGAGAAAAGAGGAGGTACCGATAGATGAAAATGTATGAGAAAAAATGTGAGCATTTAGCAAAGTTGTTGTGTCTATGCTTGGGTGTTGAGGGTCGGTAAGAGGATAAATGGTTTAGAGAAAAATATGTGTTAGAATAAATGTCAATAGAAAAAGCTTTCTTTTATTGGCTGATTTGAATTTGAAATTGAAAATTTGCCGAAATGAATGCAAGGGTACCACTTTATAAAAGGGGTACCTCACATTCAAAATTCAGTGAGCGGCTAGTGACTGTATGAAGAGGATTTTGGGGATGTAAAATAAGAAGATGATGAAGATCACAGCTAAGAGGAAGATAAGAACATTGCCACTTGATCAAGATAAGAAGATCGCCACTGGGAAGAAGATGGAGCACTGCAGCCTGGATTCATCTTTGATAAGTACCATCTTTGAGGTTTAGTATTATGTTTTTTTGGGTGCCAAGCCAAATGCCATTTTCAGGGCAACTATTAGAGCAGTTTTTTTTTAAGAGAGTCTTTTTTGGGGGGGTTGTTAATTGCAGAGTAGTGTAGATTTATTTATTTAGAAAAAGAGCTAACACTTTAGGGCAATGCCCTACAAAAGGCCCTTTAAGGGCTATTGCTGTAGTTTAGTATAAGTATAGGTTTTTTATGTTGGGATGGGTTGTGTTTAAGTGGGGCTTGAGAATAGGCATAACTTGTTTTATTTTTGGCCATTTGTTTGTTGTTTTCTGTAATGGTAGGTTTTTTATTTCTTGTAATAGTAGTTTTTTTTTTAATTTTAGTTTTTTATTTTTTCTCAGTAATGTTAGGTTTGTTAGTTTTAATGTAAGTTTATTTATTTTTTATTTTTAAAGGTAAGGTTTTTTTAAGTATACTGCTATCTTTTTTTTTACAGGTAAGGTTATTATGTTTTGGGGTAACGTAGGAGTGTTATGTTAGGGGATTTAGTTGATAGTGGTTTTCTTCGAGATGAGGTTGTAGCGGTTTAGGGGTTAATAGTGTAGTGGATTACTTTGCAATGGGGGTTGTGGTGGTTAATAGTGTAGAGGCTTATTTTGCTTTGGTGGTTGTGGCAGGGTTTATAGACTAGTGGGCTACTTTGCGACGGGGGTTGTGGTGGTTTAGGGATTAATAGTGTAGTGGATTACTTTGCGATTGGGGTTGTGGCGGTTAATAGTGTAGTGGCTTACTTTGCTTTGGGGGTTGTGGCAGTTTAGGGGTTTACAGAGTAGTGGGTTATTTTGCAATGGGGGTTGTGGTGGTTTAGGGATTAATCGTGTAGTAGGTTACTGTGTGATGTGGGTGTGTGTAAGTTTTGAGATAAATAAAATAGTTTAGTGCAGGTTGCGTAAAAAGTTTGAGATTTAAATTTATAATTTGAACAGACATTGCTGCTCAAAGCCACCCATAGAAAATATAGGGAGTGTATACAACTAAGAATTCGCACAAACGGATACGCTGCTTGTAATATGGATTCTCTCATTCACATTTACACTCCTCGAGCTAACGATAGTGCTCCACTCATAATCTGAGCCATAGATGGTGTAAAGAGATCTATCTCTCTGTCTAACTATCTATCTGTGTGTCGATCTGTCTGTATTGAAATATTTGCAATTATTCCAAGATGACTTTAAATAATTATATTCTCTTCTGCACATGCAATACACTCTAAAATGGCCACATATGACATTATATATATATATATATATATATATATATATATATATATATATATATATATTATCAGTTATTTGTAGAGCGTGTGTATATATATATATATATATATATATATATATATATAGTCCATGTGTACAAAGTGTGACAGCACCACAGTACAATCTTGCTTCTTAAAGGTGAAAAATTCTTTTTATTAAGGTATAACAACCATAAAAAGGCAATGTTTCGGACCTACATGGTCCTTATTCATGCATGAATAAGGATCATGTAGGTCCAAAACATTGCATTTTTATGGTTGTTATACCTTAATAAAAAGAATTTTTCACCTTTAAGAAGCAAGATTGTACTGTGGTGCTGTCACACTTTGTACACATGGACTGTATTTTTTGGAGTGTGGCGGATACTCCACAGTGACGGGCACACAGGCTGAAAGCTACTATTTAAATTTTTGGTGCTGGACTCCAATTACCTATCCTTTATATATATATATATATATATATATATATATATATATATATATATATATATATATATATATATATATATTCAAGCAATTTCCAGCTCAGCCCACCAAGAGGCAACCGCCTGGGTGCAAATATAAGCAATATAAGTAACACAATCAAATGCACTCTCAGGTCTTTTCAATTGATTCTTTAATGGAATGTTTTCGGGGTTCACAACCCCTTCATCATGCTGATGGAGGGGTTGTGAACCCCAAAAACGTTCCATTAAAGAATCAATTGAAAAGACCTGAGAGTGCATTTGATTGTGTTACTTATATATATATATATATATATATATATATATATATATATATATATATATATATATATATACACAGAGAGAAGTGCACTCACAAGAACGAACAACTGGCTCAATACCATTGTTAGCCTGTTCTATGGAGATGTACCACCTGGGTGCAGCTTTTTATTCCAGTAATGCTTTTCACAGAGTAGAACTTTCCTGTAGTATATCAGTCTGATCCCGCCTATTATGGTCAGTCCAGCACCGAAATACCAGGCAATTCCTCTCTAAACAAGGAACATAGCAACCCCAGATGATCATTTTGGCCTTCATTGGGCCTTGTCAGTGAGGTGTATATATATATATATACATTTATATATATACACACAGAGAGAAGTGCACTCACAAGAACGAACAACTGGCTCAATACCATTGTTAGCCTGTTCTATGGCGATTTAGCACCTGGGTGCAACTTCTTTTAGCCCAGTAATGCTTTTCACAGAGTAGAACTTTCCTGTAGTATTTCAGTCTGATCCCACCTGTTATGGTCAGTCCAGCCCCGAAATACCAGGCAATTCTTCTCTAAACAAGGAACATTAGAACCCCAGATGATCATGTTGGCCTTCATTGGGCCTTGTCAGTGAGGTGTAGCAATGTTCCTCTAAGCACACTGAGCAAGGAGTCCACGTCTGGTTGCCCCTTTTTCCCATAGGGAGACTAAATACATACAGAGAGAAATGCACTCACAGGAATGAACAACCAGCTCAATACCATTGTTAGCCCGTTCCATGACGATTTAGCACCTGGGTGCAATTTCTTTTAGCCCAGTAATGCTTTTCACAGAGTAGAACTTTCCTGTAGTATATCAGTCTGATCCCACCTATTATGGTCAGTCCAGCACTGAAATACCAGGCAATTCCTCTCTGAACAAGGAACATAGCAACCCCAGATGATCATTTTGTTCTTCATTGGGCCTCATCAGTGAGATGTAGCAATGTTCCTCTAAGCACACTGAGCAAGGAGTCCCATAGGGAGACTAAATACATACAGAGAGAAATGCACTCACAGGAATGAACAACTGGCTCAATACCATTGTTAGTCTCTTCTATGGTGATTTATCACCAGGTTGTAGCTTTTTAGCCCAGCAATGCTTTTCACAGAGTAGAACCTTCCTGTAGTATATCAGTCTGATCCCGTTGTTTTGGAAAGACCAGAGAGTGAAAGTTTTTCATTTGCTGTATTCATATTCTCCCCTAGCACCCTGGCAGTTGTTGGATTAAGTGAGAGTGCTCTTCCCTGATATATATATATATACACACACACATACACATATATACAGTATATTGTCCAGCGCTTTTTAGAAATGTTTTTTCTTGTATTTTACAATAAAAATGTTTTTATGTTTAAATGCTGCTCTTCAATATAGATTAAAAAGAAAATGTCTCATTAGTGTCCCTTTAAAGAGACAGTATACACAAATTTCATATTACTGCATGCAATAGACACTACTATAAAGAAGAATATGCACAAATACTGATCTAAAGATCCAGTATAAAACCTTTTAAAAACTTACTCAGAAGCTCCAAATTTAGCACTGTTGATGAGGTTAGCTGGAACACCCAGTAAAAGGGGATGGGAGCAGACACTCTATCGCCCCCCCCCCCCCTTCCCTGAATATGAAAAGACAGATTAGACAAACAGGCTTCAGCAGTAGTCTGTAAACGCAGGTATACATCTGACACTTTGGGACTTGGTTAGGAGTCTGAAAATCAGCACAATTTTATTTAAAAATAAGCAAAAATATACATTGTTACAAAAACACTCCCAGATGGGCTATATAAATAGATCATCTACAAAACATTTATGAAAAAAAAATCTAGTGTACAATGTTCCTTTATCTAATGCAAACATATTCACATTTAATGGATTGGCAGTGGAAGGCCCTCTAACTGACTTGAGGTCTGGAGTGTTCTAAGTGTGTGTTGTTACATTGTTGCAAGTTTGTGGACGGGTGTACCTTTTAACTTTATAGGGTCCTGTTGCAGTGGATCTGGCCTCTTCCTGCATCCAGACTTAAAGGGAGTTTTTTGTTGCTGGGATTTCTTTCGAATTGAGGCCTAGTAGAAGAGCATGGAGCGTGCGTGAAGGAATTCAGTACCTCCAAGATGGTATAGAGAGGCAGCGGAGGAGCCATCATGCCGCAGAAGACTTGCAAGAGAGATGGAGAAATCTGACTGTGATGATGTGGTACCCCTACCACCCAATCACACACCAAGGCTAAGCCATCTACTCTGGCTAGGCAGGGTGTAAGGAGGGAACTGCCTTTACCCCCTAAGGCTCCCACTAGCAGGCAAAGGTCATCCTCCCAGAACCCAGGCCGTAGAGCCACTAGTTTGGCAGTTTCTAATTCCCCACAGAGAGAGTGTTCCACACTTAACCCCCTACACATCACAACGATGCACCGCAGGTTAACTCAGTGGTGGGATCCCTGCAGCAGTTTCCGGTCCTTCTCCGGCTGCTGTCCTGGCTCTGGCCCAGTCTCTGGCTGTGGTTGTTCACCCAGCAGGGACATTGTTGGGCCCGAATGGTGCTGGGGCGTCCGGGTTAGGCGGCGACTCAATGCAGTCTTCCCTTGCTTTAGGCCCGATGTCGGCATTATGCCACACACCCTCACATGATGTGGTTTGTGCCTCCTCCCCCTCAGACAATACGTTGAGTGGTAAGGAGTGCGGCCGGTCATGGAGGTGGCGCAGGAGCAGAGGAAGGTCAAGCTCAAGCTCACCATCCAAGAGCGCTCCCAGTAAGTTATGGAGGCTCCTGGTGAAGGGGACGGCCTCAGAGGGCAGGGGGTGGCACGGGTCTCCTCCAGGGGATCAGGATCTGGCCTGGTCAGCTCAGTTTTAAGGGCAGCAGTGGAGGCGGATATAAGCCCTATGGAGAGATTGGGAACAGGAAGGAACAGGGTTGTGGCTGCATCAAGGCCTAGGATCAATAAAGGCCGTTTTGGGGATATGCTGGGTGATAACAGCAATGCTTGTGGAGAATCAGTGGTTTGTCAAGGGGGTGCGAATGAAACTGTGATTAATATCTGAGTCTGGTAGCATGCAGCACGATTCGAGTGGGTATGCTGGTCAGATGGTGAGCTTGCAGGAGGAGGTGATTAGGAGGGCGGTTGCTGCAGCTTTGGGTGTGCAAGAAGGAGTGATGCATGCTGCGGATAGTGTGTGTGGTCCTACTGGGGCACTTTACTCTATCCTTAGTACTCCCCAGCCTGCTTTATTTCCACAGGGAGCTGTGGGAGGAGAGCCAAGAATGGATGCAGTTACTAGAAGCCAGCACACGTCTGCAGGAGTATGCTCTGAGAGTGCAGCATCATCAGCAACGGAGCCTCAACCCTCTACATCTGGAGCCCCTCAACCGGCTGCTGCGCCTGGTGAGTGTACGCTAACTAACACTACACACATTGACATGTCCTCCTCTAGCGACTCAGGCTATAATTGTGAGGCAGGTTTGGGCTGGTAGGCAGGGTGGCAGCATCAAATGTTCAGGATGATTAAACAGTTAGTTGCAGCACAGGTGCAAGCAAAGGCAATCACCTCGGGGGTGGGGGACACTGCCCCCTGGCACTGGCTTATGGGGTTGCTCACTAAATGCCAAGATACACAGCGTCTAGGAAAGCTGCAGCGCATGGGGACACCTACCCGTGTCTAGTACACTCGTTGTACAGGTAACGTAAGACTAAAATTATTAAGACAATTCAGGAGGGTAGGTACGTTACTATATATGTAACATAAGAACAAAACAGGTGCAGCCCGATTCAAGTGTAGCAAATTTTAATACAAGTAAGTGCGCTTAGACATTTGTCTAAGCGCACTTACTTGTATTAAAATTTGCTACACTTGAATCGGGCTGCACCTGTTTTGTTCTTATGTTACAGTTTCCTTTCTTCTGGATGTGATGCGAAGAAACATCCTTACGTCACAGGCAGCGTCTGTTCCTACACTCACACAAAGAAGGAGGACCCATTCCATTCACGCTACAGATTGCAATGGTATCACTTCCGGCTCATGAGAGCAACCGGCTTTTCTCTCCACAGTAATTTAATTACTCCAGGAACGTAAGCGCCCTATACTTGCTTGCTTTTGCTTATCTACATTAATATATATGAATTGTCACCAGAAGCGTACAGGGCTAAAGAAAGGGTTCCGATGGCTCAGGGCCCAAAAAAGCAGACAGGCCAGAGACTTATGAAGAATGGCAGTGTGGTTTTAGGGTGCTGGACACTTGCTATATAGACAAATGGCCGGCCCAAGGGCACAACCTCTTTAAACCCCAGGATACATTTGAAAATATATCCACATGAGGTTTAAAGAAGGTGATATGTCGTTTCGCAGGAAGATGGTGTGTAATCCTAAACTGCATTTTGGGACATAAGATATGAACTTGTGGTCTAAATTGGGGCGGGAGCGCTCTTCTTCACCGCCCGTCATTGCAAGGCCTGGTTCTTCACGTTCAATGCCGCGCCTGAAGAAGCGGGGCAGGGAATGCTGGAAGTTTCAAGATAAGCAGTATGACAGGGCAACTAACTGTTCCTTTCATCACATCTGCAAGTTCTGCAATGGACCTCACCCAGGAGTTGAGTGTAACAAGAAAAGGGTGTCAGGAGCAGATAAGTCCACACCTAGAGGGGGTCCTGGGGGAAAGGGATCCAACTCCACTTAAAGCGGAGGCCATGGTGCCATGGTATTATGACTGATGCATTACCCTGACCAGAAGGCCACAAGGCTTCTTAGGGCGGGGTTAGCTGTGGGTTTCAAGATTCCTGTCCAGTCGACAGTTGTGGGGTCTATGGTGCACTGTAATCTGAAATCACACACGTAATTAGGGAAAAATAGGCCAAGGACTTGGCTATGGGTAGGGTGGCTGGCCCATTTAGGGAGCAACCTTTTCCAGACATGGTCATCTTACTTCTAGGGGTAGTACCTAAAAAAGATTCAGACAAGTTCAGCTTAAACCATCACTTGTCTTATCCTAAAGGGACATCCGTTAATGACGCAATTGACCCGGATCTAAGCTTGGTACACTACCAGTCCTTGGATGAGTCACCGGGGGTAGTGAGAGTGAAGGGGAAAGGAGCATTAATGGCCAAACTGGATATAGAGTCTGCTTTCAGACTGCTACCCCTCCATCCTTCTTCCTTTCGTCTGATGGGAATTAAGTTTTATGGGGAATATTATGTGGATAGATGTTTGCCATTGGGTTGTTGTTCGAGTGCTTCAGTTAATTTTGCATTGGGTAGTGCAGAAGGCCAGGCTGATTGTGATACTATTAAAGAGCTGCAATCGCTATAGGGCCTCCTTAATTTTGCGGGGAGGGCAATTCCCATGGGGAGGGCATTTAACCACAGGCTGGAAGGGCAATTAAAGGGTCCCAGGGGTACTCAGAAGCATTGTAAAGTAACAATGGAAATGAGGGAGGATCTGAAGGTCTGAGAAAGATTACTGGTACACTTTAATGGGATCTGCCTTTGGAGATCGGGTCCCGTCTTGAACCAGTCTCTACATCAATTTACCGATGCAGCTGGGGGCTTTGGATACGGTACATATCTCGATGGAGACTGGAGCACAGCATCTTGGCCTGCAGAGTGGGTCGCTTCGGGCATCACAAGGAATATGGCCTTGTTAGAGCTATTCCCAATAGTGGCAGTTGTTGAGTTATTGGATGACAGACTGGCAAACAGTTCAGTAATCTTCTGGTCCGACAATATGAGCGTAGTATACGCCATAAACTGCTAATCCGCGGCTTCGCCAGTGGTAGTGACATATCTAATGCACTTGGTTTTACGCTGCTTGCAGCTCAACATACGTTTCACTGCAAAACACGTGCCGGGAGTGCATAACATGATTGCTGATGCTCTTTCAAGATTTAAATGGGATCAGTTTAGGAGGGTAGCTCCCAAAGCAGCAGAGAAAGGATTAACCTGCCCACCATTTCTTTGGCAGTTGGCGGGGGCTGGGTAACCAATCTCTCATTAGTTCAGGCATCTCTGGCTTCCAAGACATGGAGAGCTGATGACGCACAACTCTACTTTTCCTTTGCTCCAGATACTACAGACCCAACATGCCACATAAACAGTTGGTTAACAGACCTCATCGAATGGATGAATGCTAGCTGTCTCAAAGTGAACCCGGACAAAACAGAGTTACTCTTGGTGAGGGGACCCTGAGCATCACCCAACTGGCCTGGAGCTTGCAGACTCTGAACTTGTTAGTTCAGCAAAGGTACAAAACCTCAGAATGCTGATTGATACTGGAGTATCTTTTAAACAGCAGATTTCCTCCATAATAAAATCTGCCTACTTTCATCTGAAAAACATAGCCAGGATACAACACTTAATTCCCCCGGATGATATGCCAACATTAATCCATGCATTTGTATCCTCTAGGCTAGATTACTGCAATGCACTTTACTTGGGCCTCCTAAAAAAAGAACTCCATCACCTTCAGACAGTACAAAACGCAGCAGCCAAACTATTGACCAATCAAACTCCTGCCACACAACACCTGTTCTCCACTCCCTGCATTGGCTTCCAATTAAATGGCGAACATATTTTAAAATTGGCCTGCTGACTTTCAAAGCCTTAAACAACCAAGGCCCACAGTACCTGAAAGAGCTCCTGACACCCTACATCTCATCCCGTTCACTTAGGTCAGCCAACACATCTCTCCTCTCAGTGCCAAGAATAAGGACAAACTCAGGCTTCAGAGCTTTCTGCCACGCTGCCCCTACTTTCTGGAACGCTTTACCGTGCGCAATCAGAGAGGCACCGTCCTTACAGACTTTTAAAAAAAAGCTAAAGACCCACCTCTTCCATCAGGCATTCAGTCCACTTATCTGACCTTCAGAAACTCCTAATTTTTCTGTCTTATGTTGGTATATTTGTAAAGTGCTTTGAGTCTCACAGGGAGAAAAGCGCTATATAAATCGCAAATTATAATGTACGAGACACATTGGAAGGGATGGAAGCGATTCAGTAAGCAGAAGGGTTTCTTGGTACATCGGTCTTCTCAGGTACACGTGCTTGAGTGGTTGGTGTGCTTGAGACAGGAAGGGGTAACTGTCAGCTCTAAGCAGGTTATCAGCTATAGCTTTAATAAAGCGCAGGGGTTGCCGGATTTCTCAACCTCCTTTTTGGTGAGGCAGGTCCTAAAAGTGTTGCTGTCTGCAACCAGAAAGGGGGAAATGGGGGAATTAAAATGGAGCATGTGAACCCATCGGATGATGGTCTGCTTTTACTCGTCCCAAGATCCAATACGGATCAAGAGGGAAGGGGGGCATGGCTGCCCCTATGGCTGCCCCTAGCCAGACATAAATTTGCTGAATGCTGTCCGGTAAGGAATGTGGAAGCATTCTGCAAGGTTCATCCGGTCGGGTGCTAAGCAATTTCTCAATACATGAAGACGGAAGCTAACTGGCAGCATTTTAATTCCGTAAAGTATTGTCAAGGGTGGCTACAGAGTTGGGTTTAGACACGGTACGAGTTTCCCCACATTCTTTAAGGATAGGGGCTGCAACTAGCACAGCAGCTAGCGGGTCATCTTCAGCAGAGATTAAGCGGATAGGGTGCTGGAAGTCGGGTTGCTATCAGTAGTATATTCGCCCCTTGTCTGAGTAGTCCCGAGGGATACATCAGGGAGAAGGAAAGGGGAAGGGCACTTGCTCTTTCCTGGTGCAGTGGGAGGCTATAAAGGGATGTGTGTCTTGTGACATACAGTTTGGGCGGTATTTTACTCAACTTTATTATCATGCTGTTCTAGGCAAACCCCCCCTCCGTGTGTGGATTATAGGACACTCCTTTATCCACTGGGCAGCCATCAGGGTGCTTCATCCCCCAGATGGGCAGCAGCACGTTCAGGGCTAAAATTCGTTGGCTATGTCGCAGGGGTTTGACTTGGAAGGAGTAACCTGTCCTTCTCCAGGACGCGCACAGGAGGTGGGGGGCAACCTCAAATTACTGTAGTGCAGTTTGGGGGTAACTATTTGGGGTCTATTCCAGCTTTAGATCTCATTAGGATAACTAGTGTGAACTTGAAGTGGTTGTGTGCTTGGCTGCAGGATATAAGGATAGGGTGGTCAAATGTGGTTGCACGACTGTGTTGGCGTTACATAGCTATGCAGAGAGCAGCATATAATGTCTGCAAAAAGGTGAATAGGGAGGTAGAGAGAATGGTCATGGCCTTGGGTGGCTTTGTCATTAGGCATGATATGATCACGGCTGACAACAAGGCCCTTTATCGCCCTGATGGAGTACACCTGACGGATGTTCATCAGGAAAGCCCTGTTATTGTTGTTATAATAAATAAAAATGAGTAAAAGAGTAATTCACAGTCACCTAGATTACAAGTTTTGTGCTAGTGTTTTAACGCTGAAAAAATGGCCATTTCAGCATTAAAACAGTAACGCAGCCATAGTCTTGTCGGTATAGCTGTACCGCAAGCATTTTAGCCTGTAACGCAACATCAGTCCCGCCTTCAAAAAATGACATTTTTGCATGGGATTTCCATAGCGCTGCCATTACAAGTTTTGCAGTGAGGCTAAAAAGCTTGCGTTCCAGCCTATACCGACATGATCCGTTCCGCAATCTGAGACCAGTAGTTATGAGTTTTACACAACAAAGCTGTTACACAAATCTCATAACTAAAATGTTACAAAGTACACTAACACCCATAAACTACCTATTAACCCCTAAACCGAGGCCCTCCCACATCGCAAACACTAAATTAAATGTATTAACACTAAAAAGGCGCTCCCGACATCGCCGCCACTAATAAAATTTATTAACCCCTATTACGCCGATCCCCGACAGTGCCACCACTATAATAAAGTTATTAACCCCTATTCCCCCACACCCCAACATCGCCCACACTATAATAAAGATATTAACCCCTATTCTGCTGCTCCCCGACATTGCCACCACTAAATAAAGTTATTAACCCCTAAACCTCTGGCCTCCCACATCACTGCCACTAAATAAATCTATTAACCCCTAAACCACCAGCCCCCACATCGCAAAAAAATAAATTAAACTATTAACCCCTAAACCGAACAACCCCCTAACTTTAAATTAAAATTACAAGACCCCTATCTTAAAAAAAAATAAAAACTTACATGGGAAATTCAAAAAAACCTAGGTTTAAACTATGTATTAAACTAACATTACTATTACACTAAAATTAAAATAACTATGAATGAAATAAATTTAATTACACATAACAAAAACCTAACACTACTAAAAAAAAATTAATCTACAGTTACAAAAAATGAAAAAAATACTAAATTACAAAAAATAACAAACACTAAATTACGAAAAATAACAAACAAAATAATCCAAAATAAAAACAATTACACATATACTAATAGCCCTATAAAAAATAAAAAAGCCCCCCCCCCAAAAAAAAAACCTAGCCTACAATAAACATAGCCCTTCAAATGGCCCTTTGTAGGGCTTTGCCCTAAAGAAATCAGCTCTTTTACCTGAAAAATAAATACAAAGACCCCCCAACAGTAAAACCCAACCCCCCAAAATAAAAAACCTAACTCTAACAAAAACCTAAGCTACCCATTGCCCTGAAAAGGGCATTTAGCTCTTTTAAGAAAGCCCAAAACCCTAATCTAAAAAAAAAAAAACAACCCAAAAAAAGTTCTAAAAAACCTAACACTATCCCCTGAAGATCCACTTACAGTGGCAACGAGAAGCCTTCATCTAGGTCTTCATCCATCCAGGCAGCATCTTCTATCTTCATCCTGGTGGCACGGAGCGGGTCCATCCTGAAGACATCTGGCGAGAAGCATCCTCTTACTACGGTAGCCGCCGTATACTAAATCTTCAATGCAAGGGAGCCTTTTCAAAATAGCGTCCCTTGCATTCCTATTGGCTAATTTGATTTTTGAAATTCAAATCAGCCAATAGGATGAGAGCTACTGAAATCCTATTGGCTCTTCAAATCAGCCAATAGGATGAGAGCTACTGAAATTCTATTGGCTGATTTGAGCAGTAGATTTAATTTTTTTAGTTGTGTTAGGTTTTTTTAATGTGTAATTTAATTTATTTACTTGATAGTTATTTTAATTTTAGTATAATATTAATGTTAGTTTAATTTATAGTTTAAACTTAGGTTTTTTTAATTTCCCAGGTAAGTTTGTATTTATTTTAAGATCGGGATCTTTTAATTTATTTAGTGGCAGTGATGTGGGAGGCCAGAGGTTTAGGGGTTAATAACTTTATTTAGTGTCGGCAATGTCGGGGAGCGGCAGAATAGGGGTTAATAACTTTATTATAGTGGCGGCAATGTCGGGGAGCGGCAGATTAGAGGTTAATAAATTTATGTAGGTGTCTGCGATGTCGGGGGCAGCAGATTAGGGGTGTTTAGACTTGGGGTATATGATAGGGTGTAACTTTTTTTCCGCATAAACATCAATGGGGATGCTTTACAGAGCTTTTCATTCCGCGATCGCAGGTGTTAGTTTTTTTTCTAACACTTTCTCCCCATTGATGTCTATGGGGAAAGCGTGCATGAGCACGTCAAAGCAGCGCTTGTATTTTGTGTGGTATGGAGCTCATCAACACCATATCGCACGCACAAGGTGGCTTTTTAGAAACTCGTAATGGCAGCGCTATGGAGGGTAAAATAATGCAACTTCTGTTGCGTTCATTTTGCACCCTCTATAGTGCAAAACTTGTAATCTAGGTGAGTGTTAGTTTCGAATTGAAGTGCAATAGTTGGCAAACGACTGTTATGATTCAAATTTAAAAAAAAAAAAAAAGTTTTTTTATAGTTGTAAAGTTCTATATTTTTATACTGAAAAAAGGCCTGGTCGGTTACAGGGTGGCGCTATGAGTAATTTAGTATTTTCCTCTTGTGGCGGTCGGGCAAGAACCTGGGAGTGGGCACTGAGAGAGCAGAGTGACGGGCCAAAAAAACAAGGAGAGGTGAAGCCCACTAGGTGCCGGCCTAGGGATTCCTCTTAACATAACACATAACATAACACAACTCTCTCTTTCTCCCACTGAGCGTATGCAACCACATGCCACGCTGCAAACATAAGAGGGGCCTTGACCATCAATCAATAGGGGTTAACTTAGTGAGTAGATGCTGCTACCAGTTATGAGGAACTTGCTACAAGTTCATTTATTATTATTATTGAAAAGTTGCCTAATATTTGACAAATATTAGCCAGAGTTAAATTATGTTTATTTAATAAACGTGACCGTGACCGATCTTTCTCACAAGTCATGGTGTTGTGTTTTATCTATAAGTTTATTAGTTTAGAGAACGTATGACGTAATAGGAGGTTTATCCCTTATGGATTGCAATAAAAATGTTTTCACAGATTGTAATGGTTTGGAAAGGGAGAGGATATATATGTAATTATATATTAGTCGTAATTATTTTCTTTCCAGATCATCTAATATTAGTGGTTACCTGAATATTGTAAGGCCTTAAACAGTTTTGGTGAAATATAAAAGATATAAACATTAAATAAAGTAATACAATCTATCAAAAGTAAACAAGTAAATAACACATAATAAGTAAACAATAAATAAACAAAGAAAATTCACAACAATTAAATTTAAGATATATGTATAAAAAAAATGTTTATGGGATCTAAATAGTAAGGAAATTTTCCAAAACAAGGACCATATACTTTTAGCAGTATAGTGTTAACAAAGTTTTGCCCTCGAGGATATGTCTAAAGTTATGATGGCCTGCTGTGGATAGGACTGGGCAATGGCTTGTTTGATACAACAATATTAGTCAGCCGGAGGCTGATCCTATGCTTTGTAGGAATATATTTTCATTTTGGGTAGAGGCCAAGTAGCTTTAGATTAGAACAAAGTTTGTCAAAGTGCAAAAGTGACAGTCCAAACATGCATTTACATTTTCCAAGCGATGGCTTATTTTTGCAAACTTTGAATGGAAAGTTAATTATTCTTTATTGTCAATGCTATGGTGTCATTTTGACTGACATTGCTACCCATGGGATTAAGCTCATCAGTCTGTCAATATACACTATACTGGGCTAGATCAAGAGGCATGCTAACCAATATTGTACCTGCGCTATCTTGCACACAAATTACAACGGATTCCCTCGGGCACAAATTTAGCATGCGTCGGGTTTGCAAGCGTGGATATCTAGCATAAAGTGTAAGAGTTCAAAAAGTGTGCACCAAACACAACATGAATTTACTAAACTAAAGTGCAACACTCATAAATACACTATCTGAAAAAAAAAATATGCACCGTATTTTTCGCTCCATAAGACGCATCTGACCATAAGACGCACCAAGTGAGGAAAACAAAGAAAATATTCTGAATCAAATGGTGTAGTAAACTATTTAACAGAATAATAGAACAGCAGTCAACAGTGGAATAAAGAACCATCGTCATATATGAAGCATGGTTAGACTTGCAAATCCTGCAGTCTGCCCTTTCTATTCTTAGAATTACAAGATAAACATTTTTCAGATCTAAATTACAGGAAATTAAGGAAAAATATATTGAAAATCTATTTATTTTATTTGATAATCCTGTCCCTTTAACAACAGGTGAATCTTAGCCAGAGGAGGCCGTTCCTAACTACAACATATTTGGGATCCGACTCTGTTAGTTGTTCTCAGGTATGTGGTCACATATACAATCATCGGCTGGCAGTGGCACAGACAGTTGAGTTACTAAGTTGAGTATAGCCTCCTTACCAGCGCAAAGTCTTCTTCTTGTATGATTAAGAAGCAGCGCGCACACAGCCAGTAAGCCACTCCCACACTCAGTCACTGCACCCACGCTCCCAGATAGTCTGACACTTAGAGACAGTGCTGCGCAGTACGTAACGTAAGGTTAGTGTACAGTACACACAGCCTCAGGAGGGCATCAGATGATAACTCGACGTTGAGAAAATGACGTCACTGGCGCTAGTGAAGTGAAAACTTTAAATAACGACTGGGTGGCTATCACATTCGCTCCATAAGATGCACAGACATTTCCCCTTACTTTTGAAGGGGAAAAAAGTGCGTCTTATGGAGCGAAAAATACGGTATATAAATATTAATAAAAATGTATATAAGGGTTAAAAGTTATATTGTATATGTTGTCATGATCCTCCCGTTCATCGCCGTGTCGCCGCGGCTCCCGGATCTTCTCAGTGTAAATGACGTCACGTTGCTTAGCAACGTGACGCGTCCTCTGACACTCCCTCTGATGACGTCGCCGCTCCTGCCTTTAAACCACGGCGGGAGATCTTACTCGGGGCCCGTTTGTTTGATTATTCTGGCGTTGTGAGTACTATTTTTGAACCTGTCTGACTTTGCTTCTGATTCTGGATTCCGACTACTGCCTGCCTGACCTAGCTTATGCCTTTTCCCTACTACTGATGCCTGGATACCGACTACTGCCTGCCTGACCTAGCTTATGCCTTATCCCTACTACTGATGCCTGGATACTGACTCTTGCCTGCCTGACCTTGCTTTTGCCTAGTCCCTTTATCTATCTCTGGATATATATTGCCTTTGCCTGTCAGCTTCAGTCTTGTCCTGCTACAGCCTTGCCTTAAGTAAGCTTAATCTTTTGTTTGTTGCAAACCTACTTAAAGGGACATTTTCTTTTACAAACTGCTAAAAAGAACTTTATCTTTGTTTGTTGCAAATCTGCTTAAAAGACATTTACTTTTACAAACTGCTATAAAGGATCTTTATCTTTTGTTTGTTGCAAGCCTGCTTAAAGGGACATTTACTTTTACAAGCTGCAAAAGAGAACTTTGTCTTTTTGTTTGTTGAAGACCTGTTTAAAGGGACATTTACTTTTACAAGCTACAAAAGAGAACTTTGCCTTTTTGTTTGTTGCAAACCTAATTAAAGGGACATTTACTTTTACAAGCTGCTTAAAGAGAACATTATCTTTTATATATTGCAAAACCTGCTTAAAGGGACGTTTACTTCGACAAATTGCTAAGTGAACTTTTATCATTTGTTTGATTCATCTTCTAAAAGGAACGCTAACTCTTTTGTGGCTATTCTGCTTAAAGGAACAATTATTATTTTTTGTACCTATCGTATTTGTTTCCTGAGTGGGTCACGTCCTGGTTATTTCTCAGTGTGCTAGCGTGTGTTTTACTTTTCACGCTAGCAGTTGGGTTAAACCCCGGACTGATTCCTAAACGGCTGACATTACAAACGGGCATAAATGGACCCCACTGAATTATCCATGGCCGTGGCTCACCAGGGACAACTACTGGGATCTCATGCTACCCACTTGCAATCCCTGGATTCTAAGCTGGATCAAATAACTGCTTTATTACAAAGTTTGGTTCCTCCTGCACCTCCCAATCCTAATCCTAATGAGGCATTACCTCCTTTGATCCCAAACAACCAGTCTCAAGTACAACTGAGTCCCAGGATACCTCTTCCGGATAAGTATGATGGGAATCCTGAAGACTGTAGGGGTTTTCTGAATCAGTGCCGTCTCCATTTCCGAAATAGCCCTACTCTCTTTGCTACTCCCTCTTCGAGAATTACATTCCTTATTTCCTTAATGAAAGGAAAAGCTTTGGCTTGGGTATCACCTTTGCTAGAAAAGAATGATCCTATACTTTTGGATGTAGATGCATTTCTCTCTGTATTTTCAAATGTATTTGATAAACCTGGAAGATCTTCCGCTGCTGAGGCGACTCTCTTAGATTTACGACAAGGAAGTCAACCAGTTTCTCAATACGCTATTGAGTTCCGCACACTTGCCTCTGAAACTACTTGGACTCAGGGAGCACTTAGAGCCGCTTTTCGTAAAGGACTTTCTGAGCGTCTCAAGGATGAATTGGTGTATCGGGAACTTCCAGAATCCTTGGAAGCCTTAATAAATCTTTGTATCAGTCTCGACGCCAGATTTCGTGAACGCCAACAAGAAAGGGATAGAACACAGAGGTCATCAACTCGAACTCCTTTTCGTTTGGCTCCTCGTTTTTCTAATCCAGTCACTCCTGTCTCTCCTACTCCTGATCAGGCTGAACCTATGGAAGTAGGAAGTATAAAATTAACAGAGACTGAACGCTTGAGAAGACGTTCTCTTGGCCTGTGTTTGTACTGTGGCCTTAAAGGGCATTTATTAAGGGATTGTCCTACCAGGCCAGTAAAAGCCAGGGCTTAACTTTTGTCCAGGGAACTGAGTTAAGCCAAAAAAGTAGTCATTCCCTATACAAGAAACTCTTTGTTCCAGTAACCCTTCAAGTTGGACATAGTAAGATACATACCCAAGCTCTTGTTGACTCTGGTGCAGGAGGTGTGTTCATTGACTCCACATTTGTCTCTACTCCTCAATTTCCCATAATTTTGGGACTTCCCTGGCTCCAAGTACATAATCCTACTTTTTCTTGGACTTTTGGCGAACTCACCTCCTGGGGCTCAACATGCCAGACTAAATGTCTTCAAAAGATCACTAAGTTACCACTCACTATCGCTCTCACAATCGAAACTCCGGACTCTCTACCTATGCCTTATCATGATTTTGTGGATGTTTTCTCCAAGAAGGAAGCTGAACGTCTTCCTCCTCACCGTCCTTTTGATTGCCCCATTGATCTTCTTCCTGGGGCTACTTACCCTCGAGGCAAGACATATCCACTTTCTAGACCTGAAAACGTGGCTTTGGAAGAATATATTAAAGACAATCTGGCTAGAGGATTTAATCGACCCTCCTCTTCTCCTGTAGGGGCTGGTTTCTTTTTTGTAGGAAAGAAGGATGGCGGACTACGACCCTGTATTGATTACAGAGGACTAAATCAAATTACCATCAAGAACAGTTATCCTCTACCCCTTATTCCTGAACTGTTTACTTATCTTCAAGGATCCACCATATTTACCAAACTTGATCTACGTGGGGCATACAATCTTATCCGTATACGCAAGGGAGATGAATGGAAGACTGCTTTTAATGCTCGATTTGGGCATTACGAGTATCTGGTCATGCCTTTTGGGCTATGTAATGCTCCTGCAGTTTTTCAACATTTTGTGAACGAGATTTTTCGTGATTTTTTGAATATCTTTGTCATCATATACCTTGACGATATCCTGATTTTTTCTCAAAACCACCAAGATCATGTGCACCACGTCAAGAGAGTACTTCAACGTTTAAGAGATTACCATCTGTTTGCTAAGCTGGAGAAATGTTCATTCCATCAAAAATCCATACCCTTTCTGGGTTATGTAATATCTGCATCTGGATTTGAAATGGATCCTACTAAACTTTCTGCCATTTTGGATTGGCCTAGACCTGATTCTCTGAAGGCTCTGCAACGTTTTCTGGGCTTCGCCAACTATTACAGGAAGTTCATCAAAGATTTTGCTACAATTACTTCTCCTCTTACTTCTCTCACTAGAAAGGGGCAAAATTGTAAAGAATGGCCTCCTGAGGCTATTGAAGCTTTTGAGTCTCTCAAAGAAGCTTTTTCTTCTGCACCTATTCTCCGTCACCCGAATCCAGATTTTCAGTTCATCCTGGAAGTTGATGCTTCCTCTGTTGCTGCTGGAGCTGTTCTTTCCCAACGAATTCCTGATACTGGAAAAATTCATCCTGTTGGATTCTTCTCTAAAAAGTTCACTCCTTCTGAATTTAACTATGACGTAGGCAATAAAGAGTTGCTTGCCATTAAAATGGCCCTGGACGAATGGAGGCATTGGCTGGAGGGTACCTCTTTGCCGTTTACCATACTCACAGATCATAAAAACCTTCTTTATCTCCAAACGGCCAAACGATTGAATTCCAGACAAGCACGTTGGTCTTTATTCTTCTCCCGGTTTCACTACAATTTGTCCTATATACCCGGTTCTAAAAACATTAAAGCAGACGCCCTTTCCAGACAATTTCAAGATACCCCAATTCCTGAGTCTGGTACCATTCTCCAACCTCATGAAGTCATAGCCCAGTTATCAACTTCCTGGTTACAAGATTTACAGTCTGCTCAAAAGAATCTTCCTTTGTCCTGTAAACCTCCTGATGGTCTACTCTTTGTTCCTGAACGCCTTCGTTCCAAGATCCTATTTTGGGCTCATGATAGTCCCCTCTCTGGACATCCTGGCATTAGTAACACCGCTCGAAATCTCAAACAACATGTCTGGTGGCCCACTCTCTCTCAAGATGTTAAAGATTATGTCTCAGTATGCACACAATGTGCCACTAACAAGTCTCCTCGTCAACTTCCTTCTGGTTTGCTCCAACCGTTGCCCATACCTCATCAGCCTTGGACTCATGTATCCATGGACTTTATCACCGACCTCCCTTTTTCAGCTGGAAACAACACTATTTGGGTGGTGGTCGACAGGTTCACTAAGACTGCTCATTTTGTTCCCTTACCCGGCTTACCGTCTGCCAAAAGACTTTCTGAACTTTTTATTTTGCATATTGTGAGAATACATGGATTTCCTCTGGATATCGTTTCAGATAGAGGGGTACAGTTTGTTTCCCGATTCTGGAGATCACTTTGTAAACACTTTGGAACAACAATTTCTCTGTCTACTTCACATCATCCACAGTCTAACGGCCAGACTGAAAGGGTAAACCAGTTTTTTTAAACATATCTTAGACATTATGTGGATCATTTTCACTCTAACTGGACCTCTTATCTCCCATTAGCTGAATTGGCTCATAACGCTCGGTATAATTCCTCCCTTCAGACCTCTCCTTTTCATGCGGCCTACGGATACCAACCCAGAACATTTCCTTTGCATACTTCTTCCACAGAAAATCCTGCTTCTGATCTTTCTGCCCGAAGATTAACTCGTCATTGGCGGAGAATACATCATATTCTTTCTGTGGCTTCCAAACGTTACAAGTTCTATTCAGATCTTCGACGGAAGAAGGCTCCCAAGTACCGTCCTGGTGACAAAGTTTGGATTTCTTCCCGTTATCTTCGCCTAAAACAACCTTCTACCAAACTGGGACCATGATATGTGGGTCCTTTCCGAATACTGGGTCAAGTGTGTTCCACTGCTTACCGGGTGGCTTTACCCAAGACTCTCAAAGTATTCCATGTGTCTCTTCTGAAACCTATGTTGTCTAACAGATATTCTAAACCTATTTCCAAGCCTCCACCTCTTTTTGTTCATGGACACCCTGAGTTTGAGGTCAGCCACATTCTAGATTCCAAACTCCGTGGCAAGAAATTGTATTATCTCATTCATTGGAAAGGATATCCAGTCACGGAACGATCCTGGGAGCCGGCTCATCAAGTGAATGCTCCTACCTTGATAAAGGCCTTCCACAAGTCTCACCCTGCTAGGCCTGGTCCTGTCCCCCGGAGGGGTCCTTGAGGAGGGGGGTGCTGTCATGATCCTCCCGTTCATCGCCGTGTCGCCGCGGCTCCCGGATCTTCTCAGTGTAAATGACGTCACGTTGCTTAGCAACGTGACGCGTCCTCTGACACTCCCTCTGATGACGTCGCCGCTCCTGCCTTTAAACCACGGCGGGAGATCTTACTCGGGGCCCGTTTGTTTGATTATTCTGGCGTTGTGAGTACTATTTTTGAACCTGTCTGACTTTGCTTCTGATTCTGGATTCCGACTACTGCCTGCCTGACCTAGCTTATGCCTTTTCCCTACTACTGATGCCTGGATACCGACTACTGCCTGCCTGACCTAGCTTATGCCTTATCCCTACTACTGATGCCTGGATACTGACTCTTGCCTGCCTGACCTTGCTTTTGCCTAGTCCCTTTATCTATCTCTGGATATATATTGCCTTTGCCTGTCAGCTTCAGTCTTGTCCTGCTACAGCCTTGCCTTAAGTAAGCTTAATCTTTTGTTTGTTGCAAACCTACTTAAAGGGACATTTTCTTTTGCAAACTGCTAAAAAGAACTTTATCTTTGTTTGTTGCAAATCTGCTTAAAAGACATTTACTTTTACAAACTGCTATAAAGGATCTTTATCTTTTGTTTGTTGCAAGCCTGCTTAAAGGGACATTTACTTTTACAAGCTGCAAAAGAGAACTTTGTCTTTTTGTTTGTTGAAGACCTGTTTAAAGGGACATTTACTTTTACAAGCTACAAAAGAGAACTTTGCCTTTTTGTTTGTTGTAAACCTAATTAAAGGGACATTTACTTTTACAAGCTGCTTAAAGAGAACATTATCTTTTATATATTGCAAAACCTGCTTAAAGGGACGTTTACTTCTACAAATTGCTAAGTGAACTTTTATCATTTGTTTGATTCATCTTCTAAAAGGAACGCTAACTCTTTTGTGGCTATTCTGCTTAAAGGAACAATTATTATTTTTTGTACCTATCGTATTTGTTTCCTGAGTGGGTCACGTCCTGGTTATTTCTCAGTGTGCTAGCGTGTGTTTTACTTTTCACGCTAGCAGTTGGGTTAAACCCCGGACTGATTCCTAAACGGCTGACATATGTCTTTGCACTACAGTGAATTTTATGATCCAAGGTCTGCAAAGACACTGACAAAAAACAGTGTCTACAGCAAGACACAGGCTAGGTATCAGAGGTAACACTAGTATATCTAGAGACATGCTTTTATCACATATATGACACTGGATGATAGAAATATGACAACCATGTCATATTTGGAATCAAACTAATTCTCTTGATGTTGCAAGGGGATTGCTTATCTGTGTTTATATACTGGATATTCATAACAAAAAGTTATAAGTTGTTCTATCATTTCCGCCAAGGATTTAGAGTTTTATTACATGCCATAAATGAGAGGGGTGGTCACTCTATTTGCCCACTAAAAAAGGGGCCTGAACAGAAATCTGATCTTAAAGATCTTATCATTGCGTTATTCTACATGGGAAGCTCTTCATAACAGGGTGTCTGAACAGTTTCAAATTCCATTTCCCTGAAAGCAGAAAGGCATATGTCTTCTGGAAAGTTATAGGTTCTTTAATATATTCTCCTCTTGTTTTAATTTTTTTTGCTGTGTGTAGTTTTATTTGTTAACATCTTTTTCTTATATCAATGCACTGTGACTCTTTATTTTTTTCTCACAATAAACATTCCTTATTAAATTTTGTATAATATTTGAACCAAGTTACTGAAAGAGACTGGTATAATATTATTACTTGGGTTGTTTTTTTTAGATTAATGTTTGCTAAATTTTGTTTGGGACCTTTAATCTGTTAGCCTGTGTTTTACTTACAATTCCCTATGTAATAATTTTAGGTGGTGGCAGCATATAGACAGTATAGTGTGAGTAGCCTTAAAAGGGAATTTTGGCCATTTGTTATAGGTCTAGAACAGATTAGAAAGTGTGTGTAACCCTTGCACCCACTGAACTAAGTCACAGGCTTACCTGGAGTGGCTAGACTGTAAAAAATAGGTTAACCCTTTCTGTCCCACTAGTGCAGAGTTGGCTAACCCTGTATGTTACAGTATATGACAAGTTATTTGAAAGTAAAGTTCTATAATGTATATATGTATATCTAAATATGCATATGTTTGTATATTTATGTGGATATATGTGTAGATATATGTATATTTATATATATTTACATAGTTATATACACATTTATACACATGTATTTAAATATATACTTGTATATTTGTATGTATATATATATATATATATATATATATATATATATATATATATATATATATATATATATATATATATATATATATATATATATATATATATATATACATATACTTTGGAACACTTTCAACTCAAACATGAACAAACTTTTTTATTTAATTTTAATATTTTATCATGCTTTTTATTGTGTATTTACATGTTACATGTCTATGTTCTTCACATAATAGAAAATGTTCTTAATATTTTGAAATATAAATTCCTATATATATCTGTATATATCTATAACTGTATATATGTATATATATATATATATATATATATATATATATATATATATATATATATATATATATATATATATAGATAGATAGATAGATAGATAGATAGATAGATAGATAGATAGATAGATAGATAGATAGATAGATAGAGAGAGAGAGAGAGAGAGAGAGAGAGAGAGAGAGAGAGAGAGAGAGAGAGAGAGAGAGAGAGAGAGAGAGAGAGAGAGAGAGAGAGAGAGAGAGAGAAAATAACTCATTGTGTAGTTCATTAACAAATCTAGACAGGCCAGAAGGCTTGTAATTTCCACAGAAAACCTCTGGAATACATTATTTCCAGTGCAGCAAATGATTCTGGGTAAGATATGCAAAATCAGTTCACAATGACACACCTTTTTACTTCGTGTCTGCTTCTCAGCAGATTCCCTTAACACCAAAGCATTGCTGTTCACACAGCTTATAAGAGCATGCGCAAAACATGTCAGATAATATGAAGCTGCTGCTATCCACTATCTGCTGAATAAACTCATCCTGACATTTGGCTACCAGTCCGCTATTCTGTCTCGTTTTTCCCATTTTATTTATATATATATATATATATATATATATATATATATATATATATATATATATATATATATATATATATATATATATATATATATATATATATACACAGTATATATATATATATATATATATATATATATATATATATATATATATATATATATATATACAGTATCTCACAAAAGTAAGTACACCCCTCACAGTTTTGTAAATATTTTATTATATCTTTTCATGTGACAACACTGAAGAAATGACACTTTGGTACATAGTGAAGTAGTGAGTGTACAGCCTATATAACAGTGTAAATTTGCTGTCCCCTGAAAATAACGCAACACACAGCTATTAATGTCTAAACCGTTGGCAACAAAAGTGAGTATGCCGCTAACTGGAAATGTCCAAATTGGGCCCAAAGTGTCAATATTTTGTGTGGCCCACCATTATTTTCCAGCACTGCGTTAACCCTCTTGGGCATGGAGTTCACCAGAGCTTCACAGGTTGCTACTGGAGTCCTCTTCCACTCCTCCATGATGACATCACGGAGCTGGTGGATGTTAGAGACCTTGCGCTCCCTCACCTTCTCCCTGAGGATGGCCAACAGATGCTCAATAGGGTTTAGGTCATGAGACATGCTTGGCCAGTCCTTTACCAAGGCAGTAGATGTCTTGGAGGTGTGTTTGGGGTTGTTATCATGTTGGAATACTGCCCTGCGGCCCAGTCTCCGAAGGGAGGGGATCATGCTCTGCTTCAGTATCTCACAGTACATGTTGGCATTCATGGTTCCCTCAATGAACTGTAGCTCCCTAATGCTGGCAACACTCATGCAGGCCCAGACCATGCCATTCCCACCACCATGCTTGATTGTAGGCAAGACACACTTGTCTTTGTACTTCTCACCTCGTTGCCGCCACACACGCTTGACACCATCTAAACCATATAAGTTTATCTTGGATTCATCGGACCACAGGACAGGGTTCCAGTAATCCATGTCCTTAGTCTGCTTGTCTTCAGCAAACTATTTGCGGGTTTTCTTGTGCATCACCTTTAGAAGAGGCTTCCTTCTGGGACAACAGCCATGCAGACCAATTTGATTCAGTGTGCGACATATGGTCTGAGCACTGACAGGCTGACTCCCCACCCCTTCAACCTCTGCAGCAATGCTGGCAGCACTTATACGTCTATTTCCCAAAGTTCTGATTGGAAACCTTTCCTGTGAAACCGCTGTATGGTCTTGCCCACCGTGCTGCAGCTCAGTTTCAGGGTCTTGGCAATCTTTTTATTGCCTAGGCCATCTTTATGTAGAGCAACAATTCTTTTTTTCAGATCCTCAGAGAGTTATTTGACATGAGGTGCATGTTGAACTTTCAGTGACCAGTATGAGAGAGTGTTAGTGCGATAACACCAAATTTAACACACCTGCAGCCATTCACACCTGAGACCTTGTAACACTAACAAGTCACATGACACCGGGGAGGGAAAATGGCTAATTGGGCCCAATTTGGACATTTGCATTTAGGGGTGTACTAACTTTTGTTGCCAAGGGTTTAGACATTAATGGCTGTGTGTTCAGTTATTTTGAGGGGACAGCAAATTTACACTGTTATACAGACTGACAGACTGTACACTCACTACTTTACATTGTAGCAAAGTGTTATTTCTTCAGTGTTGTCACATAAAAAGGTATAATAAAATATTTACAAAAATGTGAGGGGTGTACTGACTTTTGTGATATACTATATATATATATATATATATATATATATATATATATATATATATATATATATATATATATATATATATATATATATATATATATATATATATATATATATATATATATAAAATTATTATTATATTTATTTATTTTTTAAATAATTATATATACAGTCATGGCCACTTCTGTCAAATAATGCACCACTTCGCCCAAAAAAATTGTTGAAATTACAAATGTTTAGGCATTCTCATGTTTATTTATTTTGTTTGTATTGGTATGACACAAAAAAAGTGAAGAAAAAAAGCCAAATCTGACACATTCCACACAAAACTCCAAAAATGGACTGGTACCCACAATTTAATATTTGGTTGCACTTCCCTTGAAAAAAATAACTGAAATCAATCGCTTCCTGTAACCATCAATGAGTTTCATACACCTCTCTACTATAATTTTGGACCACTCTTCTTTCACCAACTGCTTCAGGCCAAATTGGAAGGGTTCCTTTTCCCAACTGCTATTGTGAGATCTATCCACAGGTGCTTTATGGGATTGAGATCTGGACTCATTGCTGGCCAGTTCAGTACTCTCCATCGCTTTGTCTTAAACCATGTCTGGGTGCTTTTTGACGTGTGCTTTGGGTCAAGGTCCTGCTGTAAGACCCATGACCTCTGATGGAGACCCAAATTTCTGACACTGGACCCGACATTGCACCACAGAATGTTATTTATTATTTCATAATGCCATGCACACAGTCAAGACATTCAGTGCCTGAAGCAGCAATGCAAACCCAAAACATTGGTGAACCTCCACCATGTTTGACTGTAGGGTATTTTTTTTTATTTTTTTAAAAATGCTTCATTTCTTTTACTAATAACAGTAGAATAATGGGCTTTGCCAAAAATCTGTAATTTTGTTTAGTCTGTCCACAGCGTATTCTCCCAAAAGGATTTTTGACTTCCTCAGGTAAGTTTTGGCAAACTCCAATCTGACTTTTTTATGTTACTGTGTCAGCAGTGGGGTCCTCCTGGATCTCCTACTATAGCGTCCCTTTTCACATTTATACCTTGCGCCTGAAGGTCAGCTTGAATTTGTCAGGAAGTTGATTGAGGTTCTTTATCCACCATTGGAACAATCCTTCTTTGCAATCTTTGATCAATATTTCTCTTTCGTCCAAGGCCAGGGAGATTAGCTACAGTGCCATGGGATGTAAACTTCTTGACAATGTTGCGCACAGTGCGCTCATGACCTATGTAAAACACAAAGCTGAAGAATAAACCAACAATAGTCCCAAGATTGAGATGATGGCCAGACTCCAGCTGCAGGCAACTCTCCCCAAAGGTAGAATCAATAAAAGAAATCTGCAAAACAGGAAGGAGGCACCTCATAGAATAGTAACGTCTGTACAAGAATAACACTTAGATAAGACAAGTGTAAACTCACATAGTCGGGGGCATCTACAGTGCTATAGGGTGCAAGCCAAGACCACTTGGCAGACTATCTCCCGGGAACCAGCTTCTGATCACATGATGATACATTCACCAATCAGGATCTTCGCTACAATAGCGTCAAGGATGGTTTCCTCAGTGTATCCACCAATCGGCTAGCCCAAACCGGGTGGGTGTCAAAAGCAAAATATATAGTAGAACGGGGTGAAGTAAAATCTGTTAATGAAAACAAATAGTTAAAACAGCAACGCGTTTCTCAGCTACAGTGCTGTTTCATCAGGCTGTGAATAAAATACAAACCCCTCGCTCTATTTAAACCCTCCCCTTGACCAATCACTGATCAATGTATACTACACACCCTAAACAGATGTAACGCTTGTACTGCAATGTAAAGGAATGTAAATGTTACCCTCCCTTTAACCAATTGCTGATCGATCTATGTTACACACCCTAGAAAGATGCAACGCCTATACTACAAAATCTAGAAATATAAAAGCAACCATTGGTTATTAAAGTGACAAATGTTATATTAAACTACATGGACATAGAGCTCTAACATCCAAGACGCAATTTCCATTTTTGTAAAATAGATTAAGGTGAACCATACAAATGAAAACAATGTGAGATGGTATATAATAGACATCAATATACATATAAATAACAAAGGTTTAACAATAACTAATCATAGAGCATCTATACTTGTGATCCTACCATGCATAGAAATTTAAATAGCATTAATGTCCCATATGGGAGGTGTAATCTCAGGAAAAAAATCATCTTATTTTTGTGTAAATTAATGCAATAAATTTAGTTAAAAACTCACTATGGTGATATATTATAGTAAAATATTATTCTAAATTACACCACAAGTGTAATATACTATGTGAAAAATAATAATCTTAATAGAAAGTGAGTGTGAAAAAGATTCCTTAAGGTAATCTATAATTATCAAACTAGTATTGGCCATAACATACTGTATAATTCTTAGTACAAAAACAAATAACCATAAACGTTAAGCTAAATCCTAAATAATGATAAAGAGTGTATAAAAATGATTCAGCTATCAATTTTATAGCTTAAATTAATAAGTGATACAAATGAATAGATAAATATATGTGTGAATGAGCTGGCATAGTCAATGTAAGACTACAAAATCCACATTCATATTGAGACCACCAGGATGGATTGTTCTCAGTTTTTGGATCCAGTGGGCCTTTCTCTGTCTAAGCCTGAAAAATCGATTGTATAAGTGGGATTTAGGTACATATTTGATGGGTATAATAGTGAAACACTCCAAATTGCCATTATGTTTCACATTACAATGTCTTGGAACACTATGAAATTTGTAAATGTTCTTCATATTGCAGTAGTGCTCAGACCATCTGATACTAAGGTGTATGCAGGTGCGGCCAACATACTGGATGCCGCAGATGCAAGACAGAAGATACACCACATAGCTGGATGAATAAGATATGCCACCCACTAATGGATACACCTTCTTAGTCACAAAAGACTGGAAGTTGTTCTTGTGGTGCTCAATGTGAATACACATTTTGCATCTCCTATTCCCGCATCTAAAATTTCCCCTATGGGGCCCACTGTTTTTCTTATTATCAATAGGACTGGAGATGTTTTTCTTAAGTTTCACTACCTTGCTAGGTGCCTTGCTAGGGATATTATACCCACGCACACATGGTATATCCTGAGGTCTTCTGTTTTAAAGGGCCAAATTTTATTGATTCAGAAAGAAAATTCTATATTAAATGTCTTTCCAATTTAATTTTATTATCTAATTTGCTTCATTCTCTTTATATACTTTGCAATGCACTACTGGGAGATAGCTGAATGCACTGGATGAGACAATAACATGAGGTATGTGCTGCCACTAATCAGCAGCTCCTGGTATTTTGTTTCGAAAAAGGATATCAAGAGAACAAAGTAAATTAGATAACAGAAGTAAACTAGAAAGTTGTTTAAAATCGCATGCTATATTTGAATCATGAAAGATAAAATTTGGGTTTCATATCCCTTTAAGGTTGTTTATGTTGTCAATCAACATATTTTTAAAATTATGTTTAGTAGATTACTATCAATTTATCAAGTTCTTCAAATACCACATATCACATTACTCTTCTCCTAAGTTTGCAGACATCTTGTTGTTGTCATAGCGTGTAAATAGACACTGGACTAGACTACAAGTGGAGCACTACCATTTTAGATCTATTGTGTGCCAAACATTGCTCAAGCTACATTCATTTATTTTTTAAAGTAATATATTAGCTCTCAACCGAAATCAAGGCCGTTCTAAAATTTGGATTTCAGATAGCGCAGGGGCGCTAAATCCCTTACATAATAGACTTCTATAGGATGCTGAAAAACTCCTGTCTGCTATCTCTTGTGGGTGAAGTAAAAGGCCAAACAGATCTTTAATAAATGTTAAACTATGATTTTATATTGAAATATATGTTTAAAACACTGCACATTTACATGCATATGTACACACATATACATTTGTACACACACATATATACATACCTATGTACACACACATACATACGCATACATGCATATGCACACACATACATTTACATACATATGAATGCACAAATACATATATATATACACGCATACATACACATTTACATACAGTATGTACACAAACTTACATACACATTCATACATATATATATATATACACACACACACACATACACACATATATATATATATATATATATATATATATATATATATATATATATATATATTTATATCTTAATGCTCATTTGAATATATTACCCAGAGTTCTCTGATGCATTGGCTACAATGTGCATGGAATCCAATTTCACACATTTTTCCTTTGGTAAACCAATCTTTTTTTTATTATTATTTAAAGTAAATGTATCATTTTCTTAACATAAAAACATAATACTGGTGATCGTGCATTCCATTCTGTCTCTGGCCTGAAAATAACCTCTTTTCTGAAGTGTTAAGACTATTTTAACAATGTTATGATCCTCATTGTTTTTACTTTTCAAGGTTGCACAGTTCTAGAAGTTCAGTAACCTTTTCTAATGAAATAAATACAATGTAGAATGAAGAACAAATAATGTGTTGTGTTAGTCAAATCAATTAGTAAAAAACAGAACTGTGTCTTCAAATGACACCAATTAAGAGCTAGTTTACAAGTTGAGAGCAAAATATCAATTCTGCGAAAGCGATATTTGCGATCAGCTTAGTAATACCAGTTCACGTAAATGTGCTATGGTATTACAAGTGAGGTGCAATGCAAACGCAACCTTGCGCTTGCATTGCATGGAAACATTGCACTCATGGGAGCCTCGTTCTCATGCTGTGAGCCTCTTTCTCATGCTGTGAGACATGAGAACTAGTGCATTGAAGGGGGTAAGTCGCGCAGCGATGGGCAGCAAATATAAATATAAATGTACATTTTTTTTAATTTATTTTTTTATTCTACATTTTTTTTTTAATTTTTTTTTTTTTTGAAAAGGGACCTCATGTTATTTTGGGGGCAATTGGGGGACATTTAAAGAATTAACCAGAGGTCTTTTATGACTGGTTATTAATTGTGCGCCTGTAAACGGGCAAATATGCCATTTGCGAGCGTGCAATCAATTAGCTCTCCTCTTGTAATCTAGTCCTAAAGCAGATATAATTGTGCTTTGTGAAGTAACCAGACTTCAATAAGCAATTGTAATAATTAAAGGGACATCCAAATGCAAAAATGTTACACACTTTATTTTCATCTTATTCCATCATAAAGATTTATTCTACCAGCTCTATGGGATTTTGTGATGCTACAGAAATAAATTAAAATAATAGACATGTGCGGTTCGTTTCGGATTTATTCGGAAATTCTGTAAATTCTGTAAATTCGGAGATTCGGATCGATTCGAATTTCCGAATTAAAATACTTCTGAATCTACCGAATGAATCCGAAATAGCTGCCGTATCTCCAAATAAATCCGAATTAGCTCGGTAAAATTCGGCATTTCCCCATAGGAAACAATGGGGAGTTTCGGCTGAAAAAAAACCTAACACCGCAGCCCCATTGCTTCCTATGGGGAAACACTAAGTCTGCACCTAACACCCTAACATGTACCCCGAGTCTCTAAACACCCCTAATCTAACACTTATTAACCCCTAATCTGCCGCCCCAGCTATCGCTGACACCCGCATTATCTTATTGACCCTTAATCTGCTGTCCCTAACATCGCCGACCCCTACATTATAGTTATTAACCCCTAATCTGCCCCCCCCAACGTCGCCGCAATCTAACTACAAGTATTAACCCCTAATCTGCCGACCGGTTATCGCCGCCACCTACATTATAGCTATTAACCCCTAATCTGCTGTCCCTAACTTCGCCGACCCCTACATTATAGTTATTAACCCCTAATCTGCCCCCCCCCCAATGTCGCTGCAACCTAACTACAAGTATTAACCCCTAATCTGCCGACCGGATATCGCTGCCGCCTACATTATAGCTATTAACCCCTAATCTGCTGTCCCTAACATCGCCGACCCCTACATTATAGTTATTAACCCCTAATATGCCCCCCCCAACGTCGCCGCAATCCTAACTACAAGTATTAACCCCTAATCTGCCGACCGGATATCGCCGCCACTATAATAAATGTATTAACCCCTAAACCGCCACACTCCCGCCTTGCAAACACTATAATACATTTTATTAACCCCTAATCTGCCCTCCCTAACATCGCCGCCACCTACCTACAATTATTAACCCCTAATCTCCCGCCCCCAACGTCGCCGCTACTATAATAAGGTTATTAACCCCTAAACCTAAGTCTAACCCTAACACCCCCTAACTTAAATATAATTTAAATAAAACTAAATAAATTTACTATATTTAAATAAATGAATCCTATTTAAAACTAAATACTTACCTGTAAAATAAACCCTAATATAGCTACAATATAACTAATAGTTACATTGTAGCTATTTTAGGATTTATATTTATTTTACAGGCAAGTTTGTATTTATTTTAACTAGGTACAATAGTTATTAAATAGTTAATAACTATTTAATAACTACCTAGCTAAAATAAATACAAATTTACCTGTAAAATAAATCCTAACCGAAGTTACAATTACATCTAACACTACACTATCATTAAATTAATTAAATAAATGAATCCTATTTAAAACTATATACTTACCTTACCAGCCCTTAAAAGGGCCTTTTACGGGGCATGCCCCAAAGAAAACAGCACTTTTGCCTGTAAAAAAAAACACAATACCCCCCCCCCACATTACAACCCACCACCCACATACCCCTACTCTAACCCAAACCCCCCTTAAATAAACCTAACACTACCCCCCTGAAGATCTCCCTACCTTGAGTCGTGTTTACCCAGCCGGGCCGAAGTCTTCATCCGATGGGGCAGAAGAGGACATCCAGACCGGCAATTTTAAACTAATTACAGCTAATCTAAGCCCCCTAATAAAATAACAAAGCCCCCCAAAATAAAAAAAATGCCCTACCCTATACTAAATTACAAAAGTTAACAGCTCTATTACCTTACCAGCCCTTAAAAGGGCCTTTTGCAGGGCATGCCCCAAAGAAAACAGCTCTTTTGCCTGTAAAAAAAAACACCACCCCCCAACATTACAACCCACCACCCACATACCCCTACTCTAACCCAAACCCCCCTTAAATAAACCTAACACTACCCCCCTGAAGATCTCCCTACCTTGAGTCGTATTCACCCAGCCGGGCCGAAGTCTTCATCCGATGGGGCAGAAGAGGACATCCAGACCGGCAGAAGTCTTCATCCAAGCGGGGCAAGAAGAGGTCTTCCATCCATCAGAAAAGTACCAAAATACAAACAAACACTAAATTACCAAAAATAATACAATATTACAAGAATTTTAAACTAATTACACCTAATCTAAGCCCCCTACTAGCTATTAATATAGCTACAATATAACTAATAGTTACATTGTAGCTATTTTAGGATTTATATTTATTTTACAGGCAACTTTGTATTTATTTTAACTAGGTACAATAGTTATTAAATAGTTAATAACTATTTAATAACTACCTAGCTAAAATAAATACAAATTTACCTGTAAAATAAATCCTAACCTAAGTTACAATTACACCTAACACTACACTATCATTAAATTAATTAAATAAATGAATCCTATTTAATAATAAATACTTACCTGTAAAATAAACCCTAATATAGCTGCAATATAACTAATAGTTACATTGTAGCTATTTTAGGATTTATATTTATTTTACAGGCAACTTTGTATTTATTTTAACTAGGTACAATAGCTATTAAATAGTTATTGACTATTTAATAGCTACCTAGTTAAAATAATTACAAAATTACCTGTAAAATAAATCCTAACCTAAGTTACAATTAAACCTAACACTACACTATCATTAAATAAATTAACTACAAGTACCTACAATTAAATACAATTAAATAAACTAAACTAAAGTACAAAAAAAACCCCACTAAATTACAAAAAATAAAAAAATATTACAAGAATTTTAAACTAATTACAGCTAATCTAAGCCCCCTAATAAAATAACAAAGCCCCCCACAATAAAAAATGCCCTACCCTATACTAAATTACAAAAGTTAACAGCTCTATTACCTTACCAGCCCTTAAAAGGGCCTTTTGCGGGGCATGCCCAAAAGAAAACAGCTCTTTTGCCTGTAAAAAAAAAAACACAATACCCCCCCCCACATTACAACCCACCACCCACATACCCCTACTCTAATCCAAACCCCCCTTAAATAAACCTAACACTACCCCCCTGAAGATCTCCCTACCTTGAGTCGTGTTCACCCAGCCAGGCCGAAGTCTTCATCCGATGGGGCAGAAGAGGATATCCAGACCGGCAGAAGTCTTCATCCAAGCGGGGCAAGAAGAGGTCTTCCATCCATTAGAAGTCTTAATCCAGGCGGCATCTTCTATGTTCATCCATCCTAAGCGGAGCGGCAGCATCCTTAAGACATCCGACGCGGAGCATCCTCTTCTTTCTTGATCCGACGACTAAATGACTGTACCTTTAAGTGACGTCATCCAAGATGGCGTCCCTTGAATTCCGATTGGCTGATAGGATTCTATCAGCCAATCGGAATTAAGGTAGGAAAAATCTGATTGGCTGATTCAATCAGCCAATCAGATTTAAGTTCAATGCGATTGGCTGATCCAATCAGCCAATCAGATTGACCTTGCATTCTATTTAGTCGTCGGATCAAGAAAGAAGACGATGTTCCGCGTCGGATGTCTTCAGGATGATGCCGCTCCGATACGGATGGATGAACATAGAAGATGCCGCCTGGATCAAGACTTCTGATGGATGGAAGACCTCTTCTTGCCCCGCTTGGATGAAGACTTCTGCCGGTCTGGATGTCCTCTTCTGCCCCATCGGATGAAGACTTTGGCCCGGCTGGGTGAACACGACTCAAGGTAGGGAGATCTTCAGGGGGGTAGTGTTAGATTTATTTAAGCGGGGTTTGGGTTAGAGTAGGGGTATGTGGGTGGTGGGTTGTAATGTGGGGGGGGGGGATTGTGTTTTTTTTTACAGGCAAAAGAGCTGTTTTCTTTGGGGCATGCCCCCGCAAAAGGCCCTTTTAAGGGCTGGTAAGGTAATAGAGCTGTTAACTTTTGTAATTTAGTATAGGGTAGGGCATTTTTTATTTTGGGGGGCTTTCTTATTTTATTAGGGGGCTTAGATTAGGTGTAATAAGTTTAAAATTCTTGTAATATTTTTTTATTTTTTGTAATTTAGTGTTTGTTTTTTGTACTTTAGTTTAGTTTATTTAATTGTATTTAATTGTAGGTACTTGTAGTTCATTTATTTAATTTATTTAATGATAGTGTAGTGTTAGATTTAATTGTAACTTAGGTTAGGATTTATTTTACAGGTAATTTTGTAATTATTTTAACTAGGTAGCTATTAATCAGTAAATATCTATTTAATAGCTATTTTACCTAGTTAAAATAAATACAAAGTTGCCTGTAAAATAAATATAAATCCTAAAATAGCTACAATGTAACTATTAGTTATATTGTAGCTATATTAGGGTTTATTTTACAGGTAAGTATTTAGTTTTAAATAGGATTCCTTTATTTAACTAATTTAATGATAGTTTAGTGTTAGGTGTAATTGTAACTTAGGTTATGATTTATTTTACAGGTAAATTTGTATTTATTTTAGCTAGGTAGTTATTAAATAGTTATTAACTATTTAATAACTAGTGTACCTAGTTAAAATAAATACAAAGTTGCCTGTAAAATAAATATAAATCCTAAAATAGCTACAATGTAACTATTAGTTATATTGTAGCTATATTAATAGCTAGTAGGGGGCTTAGATTAGGTGTAATTAGTTTAAAATTATTGTAATATTTTATTATTTTTGGTAATTTAGTATTTGTTTGTTTTTTGGTACTTTTCTGATGAATGGAAGACCTCTTCTTGCCCCGCTTGGATGAAGACTTCTGCCGGTCTGGATGTCCTCTTCTGCCCCATCGGATGAAGACTTCGGCCCGGCTGGGTGAACACGACTCAAGGTAGGGAGATCTTCAGGGGGGTAGTGTTAGGTTTATTTAAGGGGGGTTTGGGTTAGAGTAGGGGTATGTGGGTGGTGGGTTGTAATGTGGGGGGGGTATTGTGTTTTTTTTTACAGGCAAAAGAGCTGTTTTCTTTTGGGCATGCCCCGCAAAAGGCCCTTTTAAGGGCTGGTAAGGTAATAGAGCTGTTAACTTTTGTAATTTAGTATAGGGTAGGGCATTTTTTTATTTTGGGGGGCTTTGTTATTTTATTAGGGGGCTTAGATTAGGTGTAATTAGTTTAAAATTCTTGTAATTTTTTTTATTTTTTGTAATTTAGTGTTTGTTTGTAGTTTAGTTTATTTAATTGTATTTAATTGTAGGTACTTGTAGTTAATTTATTTAATGATAGTGTAGTGTTAGGTTTAATTGTAACTTAGGTTAGGATTTATTTTACAGGTAATTTTGTAATTATTTTAACTAGGTAGCTATTAAATAGTCAATATCTATTTAATAGCTATTTTACCTAGTTAAAATAAATACAAAGTTGCCTGTAAAATAAATATAAATCCTAAAATAGCTACAATGCAACTATTAGTTATATTGCAGCTATATTAGGGTTTATTTTACAGGTAAGTATTTAGTTTTAACCCCTTAAGGACCAGCGACATACCCTGTATGTCACTGGCTTTTTTTTGGGACTTGATTGTTTTATAGCGCGGTCTTGCCACCAGCATTGAGACTGCTCTATTCCACAAAGCCTGCTGGAGGGAGGGCATTAATAGCGTGTTCTTGCTAGACTTGTGCTATTATGTCCTGAAAAAACCCTTAACGACCAGTGACATACAGGGTCAATTGTGGTCATTAAGGGGTTAAATAGGATTCATTTATTTAATTAATTTAATGATAGTGTAGTGTTAGGTGTAATTGTAACTTAGGTTAGGATTTATTTTACAGGTAAATTTGTATTTATTTTAGCTAGGTAGTTATTAAATAGTTATTAACTATTTAATAGCTATTGTACCTAGTTAAAATAAATGCAAAGTTGCCTGTAAAATAAATATAAATCCTAAAATAGCTACAATGTAACTATTAGTTATATTGTAGCTATATTAATAGCTAGTAGGGGGCTTAGATTAGGTGTAATTAGTTTTAAAATTCTTGTAATATTTTATTATTTTTGGTAATTTAGTGTTTGTTTTTTGGTACTCTTCTGATGGATGGAAGACCTCTTCTTGCCCCGCTTGGATGAAGACATCTGCCGGTCTGGATGTCCTCTTCTGCCCCATCGGATGAAGACTTTGGTCCGGCTGGGTGAACACAACTCAAGGTAGGGAGATCTTCAGGGGGGTAGTGTTAGGTTTATTTAAGGGGGGTTTGGGTTAGAGTAGGGGTATGTGGGTGGTGAGTTGTAATGTTGGGGGTGGTGGGGTTTTTTTTACAGGCAAAAGAGCTGATTTCTTTGGGGCATGCCCCGCAAAAGGCCCTTTTAAGGGCTGGTAAGGTAATAGAGCTTTTAACTTTTGTAATTTAGTATAGGGTAGGGCATTTTTTTTATTTTGGGGGGCTTTGTTATTTTATTAGGGGGCTTAGATTAGCTGTAATTAGTTTAAAATTGCCGGTCTGGATGTCCTCTTCTGCCCCATCGGATGAAGACTTCGGCCGGCTGGGTGAAAACGACTCAAGGTAGGGAGATCTTCAGGGGGGTAGTGTTAGGTTTATTTAAGGGGGGTTTGGGTTAGAGTAGGGGTATGTGGGTGGTGGGTTGTAATGTTGGGGGGTGGTATTGTGTTTTTTTTTTACAGGCAAAAGAGCTGTTTTCTTTGGGGCATGCCCCGCAAAAGGCCCTTTTAAGGGCTGGTAAGGTACTAGAGCTGTTAACTTTTGTAATTTAGTATAGGGTAGGGCATTTTTTTATTTCGGGGGGCTTTGTTATTTTATTAGGGGGCTTAGATTCGGTGTAATTAGTTTAAAATTCTTGTAATATTTTTTTATTTTTTGTAATTTAGTGTTTGTTTTGTTTTGTAATTTAGTGGGGGTTTTTTTGTACTTTAGTTTAGTTTATTTAATTGTAGATAATTGTAGGTACTTGTAGTTAATTTATTTAATGATAGTGTAGTTTTTGGTTTAATTGTAACTTAGGTTAGGATTTATTTTACAGGTAATTTTGTAATTATTTTAACTAGGTAGCTATTAAATAGTAAATAACTATTTAATAGCTATTGTACCTAGTTAAAATAAATACAAAGTTGCCTGTAAAATAAATATAAATCCTAAAATAGCTACAATGTAACTATTAGTTATATTGTAGCTATATTAGGGTTTATTTTACAGGTAAGTATTTAGTTTTAAATAGGATTAATTTATTTAATTAATTTAATGATAGTGTAGTGTTAGGTGTAATTGTAACTTAGGTTAGGATTTATTTTACACGTAAATTTGTATTTATTTTAGCTAGGTAGTTGTTAAATAGTTATTAACTATTTAATAACTATTGTACCTAGTTAAAATAAATACAAACTTGCCTGTAAAATAAATATAAATCCTAAAATAGCTACAATGTAACTATTAGTTATATTGTAGCTATATTAGGGTTTATTTTACAGGTAAGTATTTAGTTTGAAATAGGATTCATTTACTTAACTATAGTAAATTTATTTAGTTTTATTTAAATTATATTTAAGTTAGCGGGTGTTAGGGTTAGACTTAGGTTTAGGGGTTAATAACCTTATTATAGTAGCGGCGACGTTGGGGGTGGGAGATTAGAGGTTAATAATTGTAGGTAGGTGGCGGCGATGTTAGGGAAAGCAGATTAGGGGTTAATAAAATGTATTATAGTGTTTGCGAGGCGGGAGTGCGGTGGCTTAGGGGTTAATACATTTATTATAGTGATGGCGATATCCGGTCGGCAGATTAGGGGTTAATATTTGTAGTTAGATTGCGGCAACGTTGTGGGGGGCAGATTAGGGGTTAATAACTATAATGTAGGGGTCGGCGATGTTAGGGACAGCAGATTAGGGGTTAATAGCTATAATGTAGGCGGCGGCGATATCCGGTCGGCAGATTAGGGGTTAATACTTGTAGTTAGATTGCAGCGACGTTGGGGGGGGCAGATTAGGGCTTAATAACTATAATGTAGGGGTCGGCGATGTTAGGGACAGCAGATTAGGGGTTAATAGCTATAATGTAGGCGGCGGCGATATCCGGTCGGCAGATTAGGGGTTAATACTTGTAGTTAGATTGCGGCGACGTTGGGGGGGGCAGATTAGGGGTTAATAACTATAATGTAGGGGTCGGCGATGTTAGGGACAGCAGATTAGGGGTTAATAGCTATAATGTAGGCGACGGCGATATCCGGTCGGCAGATTAGGGGTTAATACTTGTAGTTAGATTGCGGCGACGTTGGGGGGGGGCAGATTAGGGGTTTATAACTATAATGTAGGGGTCGGCGATGTTAGGGACAGCAGATTAGGGGTTAATAGCTATAATTTAGGTGGCGGCGATATCCGGTCGGCAGATTAGGGGTTAAATAATGTTATTATAGGGTTTGCGATGTGGGGGGGGCCTCGGTTTAGTGGTTCATAGGTAGTTTATGGGTGTTAGTGACTTAGTGTACTAAATGGGTGTTAGTGTACTAAAACATACCGAATTTCGGAACCGAATAGAACCGAATTCAGCCGAATTTATTCGAATCCAAATAAATCCGAAACGAATTTATTCGAACCCGAATAAATCTGAAACGAATTCATTCAAATTTTGCCGAATTCGATTCGATCCGAACCAAAATTCGAAAAGTCCGAATCGATCCGAACCGAAAACGAACCGAATTTTTTAGCCGTGCACATGTCTAGAAAATAATTATAAAAATAATACTTCTACAGTGACTAAAAAAATTATTTGATTCTGAATTTTACTAAAATTTCCCCATGCAATGTTTAATAATGCTCACTTTAAAAAAAAAAAAAAAAAAGCTTTCACTTTTTAGTTTGCCTGTTTACCTGTAATTTAAAGGTTTATTATAGTTAATAAATGACATGCTCTAATTGGTTAGAGCATGAATTCTAAATTAGCGACCATGTAGTGTTTTACCCCGGCAAAGGAATTAAAGGGACATTCCAGTCAAAATAAACATGCACATAGATTTATCGCGTCTTTGAATAAAAACATATTTGCAATATACATGTATTGGCAAAAATGCTTCTATTAAGAATAATAACTGTTTTAGTGTTAACATTTTTCTATGCATGTGCATGTGAGGCATAGCTAGATTTTTTCACTGCACCCAAATTTTAAAAAATGCACCTGCTCAGATTATCAGTGGGATTTGTATCATGTCAGCAATTAACAAATTGAGTCATTACCAGATGGTACAAGCACCTTAGGCTCTCCGAACAAGTGTTGTGTTGAAAATGCTGGTGCACGGTGCATACTTAAATACACCTTTGAAACAGCTATAGCTTTTATTAGAAGCATTTTTGCTAATGTATGTATATTACAAAATTGCTTCTGTTCAATACCGAAATGCACCCATGTAGTTTCCAATTTTGGCTGGAATATCCCTTTAAACAAATAGGGCAAGATTACAAGTTGCGCCTTTTGATTTTTCTGCAACCAATTTCCATTGCGCAGGTATTACAAGTCTTGAGAAATCACGATTGCGTGCGTGTTTTCACCTTTTACGCAACAATTCTTTCCGCGCTCGAAGAGCTGTAGTTAATGGTTTTGCGCAACATAAAAGTTTCAATAAACACTTCAAAAATACATTATAAAGTACAGTTCCACTGATATTAACACTGTCTAATAAAAATGATTTAAAAAAAAAGATTGCACACAAAAGTTATAAGGGATCAAAGATACAAGATCTTGGGTGTTAGAAAAATAAAAGCTGTTGCAGGGATTTTACATTGACATACATACACATACATAAAGAAACATGGATTTATATGTATAGAGATATATTTAATTATGGAGATAATGAAACTATTTCACATTACAATCTTATGCACATTAAACAATATCTCATAGGGATTTCAAAGAGATAATCGCATATAGATCTCATGGTATTTAGACATAAAAATATTCATATATATATACATATCTCGCTATAAATAGATATATCTGTCCAAAAATCCTCACATATATAGAGAAATATTTATTTAGAAATAAATAGAACATATTCCGTTACGAAAACATTATTGCAATATTAAATATTCGCATGTAGATTTTTGGAGGAGAATACGTCATGGGCTTTGCGCAACAGATTAGGGTTTTGTGGGGAATACGTGAACACGCACATGATCTGGCTTTTTCAACTAAAGATACAAAGTGAATAAATACAAATTGATAATAGGAGTAAATTTAAGAGTTGATTATATTTGCTCTATCTGAATCATAAAAGAAAAGAATTTGGGTTCATTATCCCTTCAAATTATGTTTATTGTTCAGTATCTCCAGTTATTGTGGCTACTGCAGATCTAAACAAGCTACAACAGTGATCAAATTCTCACTGTGTAGCATGTTGCAGAGTTAACGTTCTTATAACTTCAGCTTCTCTCCAGCCTTTCTAGAGGCAGTAGAAGAAAGCACAATTAACAGAGTCAAATTACAGAAAAAGCAAACAAAAATAAATAACTTTTTTTAAAGCACATAATTCAACTTTTAATGTCCCTCTAAAAAACTTCAAACACTAATTACTGATTAAAACACTCTAATTGCAAGAAAAATATTATTTGATTTTTTTTCCTAAACAGTCAATTACAGGGCTCTCTCCATGGTAGATTTTTGAGATTTCCCCATCAAATTGGTCTACATTCTCCACCCCTGCTGTACGATAAAGCATTATTCATAATATCAATCCACATGAGGGCTATTGACTGGGAAGAAGAAACTCTTTTTTCAGGCGATTCATTTTCTAATTGCTGCAGTATTATTGTTAGCTAAATGAATCAGTAGATTTTTCATACTTTTCAACTGCAGGTAATTTTTTTCATAATGAATCTTTAATGAAAATTGCCTTTCTTATGAGAGCATTTTTTTCTCACTTGTTAAAACCAAAAGCTCTCATTGAAATGTGCTTAGCATAATGGCTTAATAACCAGTATTCGTTCGTCTCAGGCTGATAACATTCCCAGTGAAGGACACAGACCTTGGAAATTTGGGACAAGCTTCTAATATCAGAAACATAAAACGTAATATCAAGGATGTGTGAATTATCATCACTTGTATCTGTTTAACATTTTCAAGATACTTCTTTACTCTATACTCTTGGTGATAATAAATTACTGCACAAAGCATAACAGGTCAGTAAAAGAGTAGAAATACATTTTAATCATCTTTCTTAATCACAGGGGGAGGTTGAGTGGAAATGAAATCAGCTTCAAACTAAAATGAAAAGAAAAATAAATGAAGAAATACTTGCCTTAAGCATACTTATTCTCTAATGTAGCTTTGATTTGTCTTTTTTTGGAAGGCCTCTACAGGTCTCACATTACCCTGCCTAAAATCAGTATCCTTTGAATATTTTACAAGATGAGGTGAAGAAACCCCATCTGTTACTTTACAGATTCTAGCTTCATGTATCAGGTACCTTAATGCCTGCAGGGTCTGCTTATGTTTAGACAAAAATTAAATACAGAACCACTTCATGTCATTTGAAGCTTCAAAGGTACAACTTCTCAAACTGTGTTGTATTAGTGTTAAACACAGGTGCATACAAGGTTTGACAGACAAATAACATGATTCTACAAAAATCCATGCTGGTCAGTACATAGTTTAGGAGAAAGGACGGCAAAATTTCAGCTCCTCAGTGTTTTTACTTTTTTACCCATAGGCCTCTAGTTATCAACCTGTCTACTTACCTGCATTCGCCGGCCCCAATACGCTCGCCTAAGCTCGCCTAACATCGCCGCCGTGGACCTGAATACGTTCGCCAAATTTATCAAGAAAGCTGTCAAAAAGCTGCGCACCAAGTACGGTGCGATGACTGTTAACTAACAGTCATCGATCTCGCTGCTCATCGGCTTATTCACAGCTTTCTTGCTAGCTTGTCACTAAGCACCCACACTATATTTTACCCCCTAAACCGCCGGTCCTGGAGCCCCCCGCACCTAAATAAACCTATTAACCCCTAAACCGCCGCTCCTGGACCATGCCGCCACTATAATAAATATATGAACCCCTAAACCGCCGCTCCCGGACCCCGCCGCCACTATAATAAATATATGAACCCCTAAACCGCCGCTCCCGGACCCCACCACCACCTACATTATACCTATTAACCCCTAATCATCCGCCCCCTATACCGCCGCCACCTACATAAAGTTATTAACCCCTATCCTGCCGATCCCGGACCCCGCCGCAAATAAATTAATTGTTTTACCCCTAAACCGCCACACCCGAAGCCCTCCACCACCTACATTACATTTATTAAACCCTATCCTGCCCCCCCTACACCGTCGCCACCTACAGTACATTGAATAAGCCCTAATCTACCCCCCCTACACTGCCGCCACTATATTAAATGAATTAACCCCTAAAGTCTAACCCTAACACCCCCTAACTTAAATATTATTTAAATTAATCTAAATAAATATTCCTATAATAAAATAAATTAATCCTATTTAAAACTAAATACTTACCTATAAAATAAACCCTAACGGCTAGATTTAGAGTTTTGTTGGTAACGACCCGCGTAGCTAACGCATGCTTTTTTTTCCCCGCACCTTTTAAATACCGCTGGTATTTAGAGTTCACAGAATGGCTGTGTTTTCAGTGCGTTAGGCTCCAAAAAGGGAGAGTAGAGCATAATTTACCGCCACTGCAACTCTCGATACCAGCGGTGCTTACAGACGCGGCCAGCTTCAAAAACATGCTCGTGCACGATTCCCCCATAGGAAACAATGGGGCAGTTTGAGCTGAAAAAAAACCTAACACCTGCAAAAAAGCAGCGTTCAGCTCCTAACGCAGCCCCATTGTTTCCTATGATGAAACACTTCCTACGTCTGCACCTAACACTCTAACATGTACCCCGAGTCTAAACACCCCTAACCTTACACTTATTAACCCCTAATCTGCCGCCCCCCGCTATCGCTGAACCCTGCATATTATTATTAACCCCTAATCTGCCGCTCCGTACACCGCCGCAACCTACATTATCCCTATGTACCCCTAATCTGCTGCCCCTAACATCGCCGACCCCTATATTATATTTATTAACCCCTAATCTGCCGCCCCCAATGTCGCCGCCACCTACCTACAATTATTAACCCCTAATCTGCCGATCGGACCTCGCCGCTACTATAATAAATGTATTAACCCCTAAAGCTAAGTCTAACCATAACCCTAACACCCCCCTAAGTTAAATATAATTTTATTCTAACAAAATAAATTAACTCTTATTAAATAAATTATTCCTATTTAAAGCTAAATACTTACCTGTAAAATAAACCCTAATATAGCTACAATATAAATTATAATTATATTGTAGCTATTTTAGGATTAATATTTATTTTACAGTCAACTTTGTATTTATTTTAACTAGGTACAATAGTTATTAAATAGTTAATAACTATTTAATAACTACCTAGCTAAAATAAATACAAAATTACCTGTAAAATAAATCCTAACCTAAGTTACAATTAAACCTAACACTACACTAGCAATAAATTAATTAAATAAAATACCTACAATTATCTACAATTAAACCTAACACTACACTATCAATTAAATAAAATACCTACAAATAAATACAATGAAATAAACTAACTAAAGTACAAAAAATAAAAAAGAACTAAGTTACAAAAAATAAAAAAATATTTACAAACATTAGAAAAATATTACAACAATTTTAAACTAATTACACCTACTCTAAGCCCCCTAATAAAATAACAAAGCCCCCCCAAAATAAAAAAATGCCCTACCCTATTCTAAAATTAACATAGAAAAGCTCTTTTACCTTACCAGCCCTTAAAAGGGCCATTTGCGGGGCATGCCCCAAAGAATTCAGCTCTTTTGCCTGGAGAAAAAAAACATACAATACCCCCCCCAACATTACAACCCACCAGCCACATACCCCTAATCTAACCCAAACCCCCCTTAAATAAACCTAACACTAAGCCCCTGAACATCTTCCTACCTTATCTTCACCACACCGGGTATCACACCGATCCGTCCTGGCTCCGATGTCTTCATCCAAGCCCAAGCGGGGGGCTGAAGACATCCATCCTCCGGCTGAAGTCTTGATCCAAGCGGGCAGAAGAGGACATCCGGACCGATAAACATCTTCATCCAAGCCGCATCTTCTATGTTCTTCCATCCGATGACGACCGGCTCCATCTTGAAGACCTCCAGCGCGGATCCATCCTCTTCTTCCGACGACTAGACGATGAATGAAGGTACCTTTAAGGGACGTCATCCAAGATGGCGTCCCTCAAATTCCGATTGGCTGATAGGATTCTATCAGCCAATCGGAATTAAGGTAGGAAAATTCTGATTGGCTGAGGGAATCAGCCAATCAGATTCAAGTTCAATCCGATTGGCTGATCCGATCAGCCAATCAGATTGAGCTTGCATTCTATTGGCTGTTCTGATCAGCCAATAGAATGCAAGCTCAATCTGATTGGCTGATCGGATCAGCCAATCGGATTGAACTTGAATCTGATTGGCTGATTCCATCGGCCAATCAGAATTTTCCTACCTTAATTCCGATTGGCTGATAGAATCCTATCAGCCAATCGGAATTCGAGGGACGCCATCTTGGATGACGTCCCTTAAAGGAACCTTCATTCGTCGTCTAGTCGTCGGAAGAAAAGGATGGATTCGCGCTGGAGGTCTTCAAGATGGAGCCGGTCGTCATCGGATGGAAGAACATAGAAGATGTGGCTTGGATGAAGATGTTTGCCGGTCCGGATGTCCTCTTCTGCCCGCTTGGATCAAGACTTCAGCCGGAGGATGGATGTCTTCAGCCCCCCGCTTGGGCTTGGATCAAGACATCGGAGCCAGGACGGATCGGTGTGATACCCGGTGTGGTGAAGATAAGGTAGGAAGATCTTCAGGGGCTTAGTGTTAGGTTTATTTAAGGGGGGTTTGGGTTAGATTAGGGGTATGTGGGTGGTGGGTTGTAATGTTGGGGGGGGGGTATTGTATGTTTTTTTTCTCCAGGCAAAAGAGCTGAATTCTTTGGGGCATGCCCCGCAAATGGCCCTTTTAAGGGCTGGTAAGGTAAAAGAGCTTTTCTATTTTAATTTTAGAATAGGGTAGGGCATTTTTTTATTTTGGGGGGGCTTTGTTATTTTATTAGGGGGCTTAGAGTAGGTGTAATTAGTTTAAAATTGTTGTAATATTTTTCTAATGTTTGTAAATATTTTTTTATTTTTTGTAACTTAGTTAGTTTATTTAATTGTATTTATTTGTAGGTATTTTATTTAATTTATTTATTGATAGTGTAGTGTTAGGTTTAATTGTAGATAATTGTAGGTATTTTATTTAATTAATTTATTGCTAGTGTAGTGTTAGGTTTAATTGTAACTTAAGTTAGGATTTATTTTACAGGTAATTTTGTAATTATTTTAACTAGGTAGCTATTAAATAGTTATTAACTATTTAATAGCTATTGTACCTGGTTAAAATAAATACAAAGTTGCCTGTAAAATAAATATTAATCCTAAAATAGCTACAATATAATTATAATTTATATTGTAGATATATTAGGGTTTATTTTACAGGTAAGTATTTAGCTTTAAATAGGAATAATTTATTTAATAAGAGTTAATTTACTTAGTTAGATTTAAATTATATTTAACTTAGGGGGGTGTTAGTGTTAGGGTTAGACTTAGCTTTAGGGGTTAATACATTTATTAGAGTAGCGGTGTGGTCCGGTCGGCAGATTAGGGGTTAATAAGTGTAGGTAGGTGTCGGCGACATTGAGGGGGGCAGATTAGGGGTTAATAAATATAATATAGGGGTCGGCGGTGTTAGGGGCAGCAGATTAGGGGTACATAAGTATAACGTAGGTGGCGGCGGTGTGCGGTCGGCAGATTAGGGGTTAAAAATTTTTATTATAGTGGCGGAGATGTGGGGGGACCTCAGTTTAGGGGTACATAGGTAGTTTATGGGTGTTAGTGTACTTTAGAGCACAGTAGTTAAGAGCTTTATGAACCGGCATTAGCCCAAAAAGCTCTTAACTCCTGGTTTTTTTCTGCGGCTGGAGTTTTGTCGTTAGATTTCTAACGCTCACTTCAGCCACGACTCTAAATACCGGCGTTAGAAAGATCCCATTGAAAAGATAGGATACGCAAATTGCGTAGGGGGATCTGCGGTATGGAAAAGTTGCGGCTGCAAAGTGAGCGTTAGACCCTTTAATGACTGACTCCAAATACCAACGGGCGGTAAAAACCAGCGTTAGGAGCCTCTAATGCTGGTTTTGACGGCTGCCGCCAAACTCTAAATCTAGGCCTAAGATAGCTACAATATAACTGTTAGTTACATTGTAGCTATTTTAGGGTTTATTTTTATTTTATAGGCAACTTTGTATTTATTTTAACTAGGTACAATAGCTATTAAATAGTTATTAAGTATTTAATAGCTACCTAGCTAAAATAAATACAAAATTACCTGTAAAATAAATCCTAACCTATGTTACTATTACACCTAACACTACACTATCATTAAATAAATTAAATTAATTAACTACAATTACCTAACTTTAAATAAAATTAGCAATAAAAGAGAAAAAAATCTAAGTACTTTTGCGCAGCTTCAAACAGTTATTAACGTATTAAGTCCAATATAATAAAGGAATTTGTTATAGTCTGTGGCAATGAGTCTTTATGAACAATAGATATATATGAATGGTATATATTCTGAATTCATATGCGGTATATCCAAGGCATAAAAGAGTATAGTTGTCTTCTTACCGGAAAGTACCTCAATCATATGAGGTAATGTCTAGTCATGTGGTATAGATGTAGGTCTGTGGTCCGCCGCTGTCTGTGCTTGTTCTTTCCGTGCAGCCTTGTGTGTGGTAGTCCTGGGTTAGGAACTTCCTGAATCTTGTGCTTGAACAGATCTTGGCAATATGGTAGTTGTTTCGTCCCGGGGTCTTTCCCAGATGTAGTATTCTGCAATTTGCTGTAATCTATATATAATGGATAAACCTCTGTTTTTCAGGCAGCCCAGCTCCAGGACCAGTACCTTTCATTCACTGTTTTCCCAGTTTCATGAACAAGCTTCACTCTTTCTTAGAATTCTCAGAAACCTAAAATGGCAGACACTCCCTCCAACTCCTTCATATGAAAAGACCATAAATAAATAAAATTAACTAAAAATAACTAAAGTACAAAAAACCCCTCTAAATGACAGAAAATAAAAAAATTACAAGAAGTTTAAACTAATTACACCTAATCTAAGCCCCCTAATAAAATAAAAAAGCCCCCCAAAATAATAAAATCAATACCTTATACTAAATTACAAATAGCCCTTAAAAGGGCCTTTTGCGAGGCATTGCCCCAAAGTAATCAGCTCTTTTACCTGTAAAAAAAAGAAATACAACCCCCCCAACATTAAAACCAACCACCCACACACCCAACCCTACTCTAAAACCCACCCAAACCCCCCTTAAAAAAACCTAACACTACCCCCTTGAAGATCACCCTACCTTGAGACGTCTTCACCCAGCCGGGCACAAGTCTTCATCCGATCCTGCCAGAAATCTTCCTCGAATCCGGGCAGAAGAGGTTCTCCAAGCGGCAGAAGTCTTTATCCAAGCGGCATCTTCTATCTTCAATCAACCGGAGCGGAGCTGGTCCATCTTCAATCCAGCCGAAGAGGAGCCATCCTCTTCAAACGCCATCCTAACACTGAATGAAGGTTCCTTTAAATGACGCCATCCAAGATGGCGTCCCTTGAATTCCGATTGGCTGACCTCGCATTCTATTGGCTGATTGGATCAGCCAATCGGATTGAACTTCAATCCGATTGGCTGATTACATCAGCCTATAGGATTTTTCCTACCTTAATTCCGATTGGCTGATAGAATCCTATCAGCCAATCGGAATTCAAGGGAAGCCATCTTGGATGATGTCATTTAAAGGAACCTTCATTCAGTGTTAGGACGGCATTTGAAGAGGATGGCTCCGTGTCGGCTGGATTGAAGATGGATCCGCTCCACTCCGGGTTGATTGAAGATAGAAGATGTAGATTGGATAAAGTGTTCTGCCGCTTGGAGGACCTGCCCGGATTCGAGGAAGATTTCTGGCCGGATCGGATGAAGACTTGTGCCCGGCTGGGTGAAGACGTCTCAAGGTAGGGTGATCTTCAAGGGGGTAGTGTTAGGTTTTTTTAAGGGGGGTTTGGGTGGGTTTTAGAGTAGGGTTGGGTGTGTGGGTAGTGGGTTTTAATGTTGAGGGGGTTGTATTTCTTTTTTTTTACAGGTAAAAGAGCTGATTACTTTGGGACAATGCCCCGCAAAAGGCCCTTTTAATGGCTATTTGTAATTTAGTGTAGGGTAGGGAATTTTATTATTTTGGGGGGCTTTTTTATTTTATTAGGGGGCTTAGATTAGGTGTAATTAGTTTAAACTTCTTGTAATTTTTTTTTATTTCCTGTAATTTAGAGTGTGTTTTTTTTGTACTTTAATTATTTTTAGTTAATTTTATTTAATTTTAGGTAATTGTAGTTAATTAATTTAATTTATTTAATGATAGTGTAGTGTTAGGTGTAATTGTAACTTAGGTTAGGATTTATTTTACAGGTAATTTTTTATTTATTTAAGCTAGGTAGCTATTAAATAGTTAATAACTATTTGATAGCTATTGTACCTAGTTAAAATAAATACAAGGTTGCCTGTAAAATAAAAATAAACACTAAAATAACTACAATGTAACTAATAGTTATATTGTAGCTATCTTAGGGTTTATTTTATAGGTAAGTATTTCGTTTTAAATAGGATTAATTTATTTAATTATAGGAATATTTATTTAGATTAATTTAAATAATATTTAAGTTAGGGGTGTTAGGGTTAGGGTTAGACTTAGGTTTAGGGGTTAATTAATTTAATATAGTGGCTGCGGTGTAGGGGGGATAAATTAGGGGTTAATCAATGTACTGAAGGTGGCGGCGGTGTGGGGGGGCAGGATAGGGGTTAATAAATGTAATGTAGGTGGCGGCGGGCTCTGGGTGCGGCGGTTTAGGGGTTAAACAATTAATTTAATTGCGGCGGGGTCCGGGATCGACAGGATAGGGGTTAATAACTTTATGTAGGTGGTGGCGGTATGGGGGGCGGAAGATTAGGGGTTAATAGGTATAATGTAGGTGGCGGTGGGGTCCGGGAGAGGCGGTTTAGGGGTTAATAAATTTATTATAGTTGCAGCGGGGTCCGGGAGCGGCGGTTTAGGGGTTAAACATTTTATTTAGTTGCAGCGGGGTCCGGGAGCGGTGGTTTAGGGGTTAATAATAATAATAATAATAATAATGTAGGTGGTGGCGGTGTAGGGGGGGCAGATTAGGGGTGTTTAGACTTGGGGTACATGTTAGGGTGTTAGGTACAGACATTACAATAGAAATCAATGGGATATCGGGCAGCAGCGAACATGAGCTTTCGCTGCTGTCAGACTCCCATTGATTCCTATGGGATCCGCCACCTCCAGGGCGGCGGATTGAACACCAGGTACGCTGGGCCGGAATAGTGGTGAGCATACCTGGTTGTTCTATGATAACTTCCAAAAGTAGTCAGATTGTGCCGAACTTGCGTTCCGAACATCTGGAGTGACGTAACCTTCGATCTGTGTCGGACTGAGTCCGGCGGATCGTAGGTTACGTCACTAGATTCTACTTTTGCCAGTCTGTAGGGCTTGATAACTATGACGAATCAGCCTCGCCACAAATACGCTGCGGAATTTCAGCGTATTTGCGGTTGACAGCTTGATAACTAGAAGCCATAGTGTTTAAACCAATTAGAAAAGTCTGTTTGAATTTGTTAGCCCTTCTGAGTTTAATGACCATTAAAACTTTGTTTCTGTTTTTAAAGTAACTACATGGACAAAGCCATAGAAAAACTTCTTCAGAGGTTGTTTATCTTAGTTCCTTTGCTGAAGCCAATAATGGACAGGTATAAATGAGCACCTGCATATATCAATCAATAACTGTGGAACATTTAAGCGAGTCAGAGTTCTGCACTACACAAATTCACTGTAGCCTCTCTGGAGGAGTGAACAAAATTGAGGGCCAGACGAGTGGCACGTTAACAGTTATGAGTGAGCAAAAAGGGGTTTATCGCAGGTGTTTGTGTGCTTCAGGTTTTTTTCTGCTCGCATTTACGCTAGAATGATTACCACATCTTCAAAGCTCTGGTTAACTGTATCGCAAAACACATCAAGATTGCATTACAAAGTACAGTTACACTCATGGAGGCCTATCTATCAAAGTGTCAACCGCAAATATACTGGAATTCTGCATCGTAATTGTTGTGATATTGATCCGACCTAGTTATCAAAGCCTACAGACCGGCAAAAGTTGAAATTTGTGATGTAACATACGATCCGCCTGTCTCAATGTGACGCAGATCAATGCTTACGTCATTACAGATGTTCCGAATACACATTCGGCTCTATCTGACACTTTTTCCCAGTTAACAAACTTTTAACAAGTATGCTCGCGTCTTTTCCGACCTAGCGTACCTGGTTTTCAATCCGCCACCCTGGAGGCCGCGGATGCCATAGAAATCAATGGGAGTCTAAAAGCAGCGAAAGCTTATGTTTGAGGCTGCAAGACAAAGAAATATTGATTTATATGGTAGAAAACAAGTAACGTTTACACCTAACACCCTAGCATAAACCCAAGTCTAAACACCCCTAATCTGCCGCCCCAACATCACCGCAACCTAAATAAAATTATTAACCCCTATCCCTCCACTCCCCAACACCGCCACAACCTAAATAAAGTTATTGATCCCTATCCCGCCGCTCCCTGACACCACCGCCACTAAATAAACATATTAACCCCTAAACCTCTGGCCTCCCACATCACTACCACTAACTAAACCTATTAACCCCTAAACCGTCAGCCCCCCACATCGCCAACAACTAAATTAAGCTATTAACCCCTAAACCTAACAATCCCCTAACTTTAAATTAAAATTACAACATCCCTATCTTAAAATAATTTAAAACTTACCTGTAGAATTAAAATAAACTATTTTAAACTATTAATAAACCTACCCTAACTATTATACTACAATTTCATTAAAATACCAATTAAATAAACTAAATTACATATTAAAGAAACCTAACACTACTCAAATTATTTAAATATACAATTAAACATTATTAAAAGTACTAAATTACAGAAAAACACAAACACTAACGGCTAGATTTAGAGTTTTGTCGGTAACGACCCGAAAAGCTAACGCTGGCTTTTTTCTGGCCGCACCATAAAAATAACTCTGGTATTGAGAGTCCACATAAAGGCTGCGTTAGGCTCCAAAAAAGGAGCGTAGAGCATATTTAACGCAGCTTCAACTCTCGATACCAGAGTTGCTTACGCAAGCGGCCAGCCTCAAAAACGTGCTCGTGCACGATTCCCCCATAGGAAACAATGGGGCTGTTTGAGCTGAAAAAAAACCTAACACCTGCAAAAAAGCCGCGTTCAGCTCCTAACGCAGCCCCATTGTTTGCTATGCGGAAACACTTCCTACGTCTGCACCTAACACTCTAACATGTACCCCGAGTCTAAACACCCCACACCTTACACTTATTAACCCCTAATCTGCCGCCCCTGCTATCGCTGACCCCTGCATATTATTATTAACCCCTAATCTGCCGCTCCGTAAACCGCCGCTACTTACATTATCCCTATGTACCCCTAATCTGCTGCCCTAACATCGCCGACCCCTATATTATATTTATTAACCCCTAATCTGCCCACCACAACGTCGCCACCACCTGCCTACACTTATTAACCCCTAATCTGCCGAGCGGACCTGAGCGCTACTATAATAAAGTTATTAACCCCTAATCCGCCTCACTAACCCTATAATAAATAGTATTAACCCCTAATCTGCCCTCCCTAACATCGCCGACACCTAACTTCAATTATTAACCCCTAATCTGCCGACTGGAGCTCACCACTATTCTAATAAATGTATTAACCCCTAAAGCTAAGTCTAACCCTAACACTAACACCCCCCTAAGTTAAATATAATTTACATCTAACGAAATTAATTATCTCTTATTAAATAAATTATTCCTATTTAAAGCTAAATACTTACCTGTAAAATAAATCCTAATATAGCTACAATATATATTATAATTATATTATAGCTATTTTAGGATTAAGATTTATTTTACAGGTAACTTTGTAATTATTTTAACCAGGTACAATAGCTATTAAATAGTTAAGAACTATTTAATAGTTACCTAGTTAAAATAATAACAAAATTACCTGTAAAATAAATCCTAACCTAAGTTACAATTAAATCTAACACTACACTATCAATACATTAATTAAATACAATATCTACAAATAACTACAATGAAATAAACTAACTAAAGTACAAAAAATAAAAAAGAACTAAGTTACAAAGAATAAAAAAAATATTTACAAACATAAGGAAAATCTTACAACAATTTTAAACTAATTACACCTACTCTAAGCCCCCTAATAAAATAACAAAGCCCCCCAAAATAAAAAATGCCCTACCCTATTCTAAATTACTAAAGTTCAAAGCTCTTTTACCTTACCAGCCCTGAACAGGGCCCTTTGCATGCCCCAAGAAGTTCAGCTCTTTTGCCTGTAAAAAAAAACATACAATACCCCCCCCCCAACATTACAACCCACCACCCACATACCCCTAATCTAACCCAAACCCCCCTTAAATAAACCTAACACTAAGCCCCTGAAGATCATCCTACCTTGTCTTCACCTCGACGGGTATCACACCATCCAAGATGGCGTCCCTCGAATTCCGATTGGCTGATAGGATTCTATCAGCCAATCGGAATTAAGGTAGGAATATTCTGATTGGCTGATGGAATCAGCCAATCAGAATCAAGTTCAATCCGATTGGCTGATCCAATCAGCCAATCAGATTGAGCTTGCATTCTATTGGCTGTTCCGATCAGCCAATAGAATGCGAGCTCAATCTGATTGGCTGATTGAATCCTATCAGCCAATCGGAATTCGAGGGACGCCATCTTGGATGACGTCCCTTAAAGGAACCGTCATTCTTCAGTTGGACGTCGCCGGATGAAGATGGGTCCGCGGTGGAGGTCTTCAGGATGGAGCCGGTCCTCATCGGATGAAGATAGAAGATGCCGCTTGGAAGATGATGGTTGCCGGTCCGGATCTACTCTTCTTCCCGGATAGGATGAAGACTTTGGACCCTCTTCTGGACTTCTTCAGTGGATGTCTAGCCCCCGCTTGGGTTGGATGAAGATATCGGAGCCAGGACGGATCAGTGTGATACCCGGTGAGGTGAAGACAAGGTAGGGTGATCTTCAGGGGCTTAGTGTTAGGTTTATTTAAGGGGGGTTTGGGTTAGATTAGGGGTATGTGGGTGGTGGGTTGTAATGTTGGGGGGGTATTGTATGTTTTTTTTTACATTCAAAAGAGCTGAACTTCTTGGGGCATGCCCCGCAAAGGGCCCTGTTCAGGGCTGGTAAGGTAAAAGAGCTTTGAACTTTAGTAATTTAGAATAGGGTAGGGCATTTTTTTATTTTTGGGGGCTTTGTTATTTTATTAGGGGGCTTAGAGTAGGTGTAATTAGTTTAAAATTGTTGTAATATTTTTCTTATGTTTGTAAATATTTTTTTATTTTTTGTAACTTAGTTCTTTTTTATTTTTTGTACTTTAGTTAGTTTATTTCATTGTAGTTATTTGTAGGTATTGTATTTAATTTATTTATTGATAGTGTAGTGTTAGGTTTAATTGTAGGTAATTGTAGGTATTTTATTTAATTAATTTATTGATAGTGTAGTGTTTAATTGTAACTTAGGTTAGGATTTATTTTACAGGTAAATTTTTAATTATTTTAACTATTTTAGCTATTAAATAGTTCTTAACTATTTAATAGCTATTGTACCTGGTTAAAATAAATGCAAAGTTACCTGTAAAATAAATATTAATCCTAAAATAGCTATAATATAATTATAATTTATGTGGTAGCTATATTAGGATTTATTTTACAGGTAAGTATTTAGCTTTAAATAGGAATAATTTATTTAATAAGAGTTAATTAATTTCGTTAGATTAAAATTATATTTAATTTAGGGGGGTGTTAGTGTTAGGGTTAGACTTAGCTTTAGGGGTTAATACATTTATTAGAATAGCGGCGAGATTCGGTCGGCAGATTAGGGGTTAATAATTGAAGTTAGGTGTCGGCGATGTTAGGGAGGGCAGGTTAGGGGTTAATAAATATAATATAGGGGTCGGCGGTGTTAGGGGCAGCAGATTAGGGGTACATAGCTATAATGTAGCTGGCGGCTCTTTGCGGTCGGCAGATTAGGGGTTAATAAGTGTAGGTAGCTGGCGGCGACGTTGTGGGGGGCAGGTTAGGGGTTAATAAATATAATATAGGGGTCGGCGGTGTTAGGGGCAGCAAATTAGGGGTACATAAGGATAACGTAGGTGGCGGTCGGCAGATTAGGGGTTAAAAAAATGTAATCGAGTTGCGGCGATGTGGGGGGACCTCGGTTTAGGGGTACATAGTTAGTTTATGGGTGTTAGTGTTCTTTAGAGTACAGTAGTTAAGAGCTTTATGAACTGGCGTTAGCCCAGAAAGCTCTTAACTACTGACTTTTTTCTGCGGCTGGAGTTTTGTCGTTAGATTTCTAACGCTCACTTCAGACACGACTCTAAATACCGGAGTTAGAAAAATCCCATTGAAAAGATAGGATACGCAATTGACGTAAGGGGATCTGCGGTATGGAAAAGTCGCGGCTGAAAAGTGAGCGTTAGACCCTTTTTTGAGTGACTCCAAATACCGGAGGTAGCCTAAAACCAGCGTTAGGAGCCTCTAACGCTGGTTTTCACGGCTACCGCCAAACTCTAAATCTAGGCCTAAGTTACAAAAACAAACAAATACTAAATTAAGAAAAATAAAAACCTAAATTATCAAAAATAAAAAAGAATTACACCTAATCGAATAGCCCTATCAAATAAAAAGCCCCCCCAAAATAAAAAAACCCTAGCCTACAATAACCTACCAATGGTCCTTAACAGGGCCTTTTGTGGGGCATTGCCCCAAAGATATCAGCTCTTTTACATTGCAAAAAAATGCAAACACCCCTCCAACAGTTAAACCCACAACCCCCCAAATAAAAAACCTATCTAAAATAACCTAAAATCCCCATTGCCCTGAAAAGGGCATTTGTATGGGCATTGACCTTAAAAGGGCATTTCGTTCTTTTACATGCCCAGACGCTAATCTAAAAATAAAACCCACCCAAAAAAAACTTAAAAAACCTAACACTAACGCCCTACGATCCACTTACAGTTCTTATAGTCCTTATTGAAGGATCCATCCAGCCAGAGAAGTCCTCATCCAGGCAGCAAGAAGTCTTCATCCAGGCGGCCTCTTCCATTTTCAGCCAGCCCGAGAAGTCCTCATCCAAATGGCAAGAAGTCTTCATCCGGACGGCCTCTTCCATTTTCATCCAGCCGGAGAAGTCCTCATCCAGGCAGCAAGAAGTCTTCATCCAGATGGCATCTTCTATCTTCATTCATCCGGCGCGGAGTGGGTCCATCCTGAAGACATCCGACATGGAGCATCCTCTTCATACGGTCGCCGCCGTAAACTGGAACTTCAATGCAAGTGATGTCATCCAAGATGGAGTCCCTTGCATTCCTATTGGCTGAAAGATTTAAATCAGCCAATAGGAATTAGAGCTGCTAAATTCCTATTGGCTGATTTGAACAGCCAATAGGAATTTAGCAGCTCTAATTCCTATTGGCTGTTCCAATCAGCCAATAGGATTTAAACTCTCATTCTATTGGCTGATTGGAACAGCCAATATGATGAGAGCTCAATCCTATTGGCTGATTGGAACAGCCAATAGGATTTTAGCAGCTCTAATCCTATTGGCTGATTGAAATCTTTCAGCCAATAGGAATGCAAGGGATGCCATCTTGGATGGCGTCACTTGCATTGAAGTTCCAGTTTATAGCAGCGACCATATAAAGAGGATGCTCTGCGCCGGATATCTTCAGGATGGACTCACTCTGTGCCGGCTGGATGAAGATGGAAGAGGCCGTCCGGATGAAGACTTTTTGCCGCCTGGATGAGGACTTCTCCAGCTGGATGGATCCTTCAAGCAGGACTTCAAGAACTGTAAGTGGATCGTCAGTGGTTAGTGTTAGGTTTTTTAAAGATTTTTTTGGGTGGATTTTATTTTTAGATTAGGGTCTGGGCATGTAAAAGATCTAAATGCCCTTTTAAGGGCAATGCCCATACAAATGCGCTTTTCAGGGCAATGGGGAGCTTAGGTTATTTTAAATAGGTTTTTTATTTGGGGGGATTGGTTGGGTGGGTGGTGGGTTTAACTGTTGGGGGGTGTTTGTATTTTTTTGCAATGTAAAAGAGCTGTTATCTTTGGGGCAATGCCCAACAAAAGGCCCTTTAAGGGCCATTGGTAGTTTATTGTAGGCTAGGGTTTTTTTATTTGTGAGGGGGGGGGGCTTTTTTATTTTAATAGGGCTATTAGATTAGGGGGGTAGTAATCAAGCCGTCAACCTCAAATACGCTGGAATTCCGCAGCGTATTTGTGGCGGTGCTGATTCGCCTTAGTTATCAAAGGCTAGAGACCGGCAAAAGTAGAATTTTGTGACGTAAGCTTTGATCCGCCGGACTCAGTCCGACACAGATCGATTCTTACGTCACTCCAGATGTTCCGCACACAAGTGCGGCACAATCTGACTACTTTTGCTAGTTATCAAAAAACTAGCAGGTACGCTCGGCAACTTTTCCGGCCCAGCGTACATGGTTTTAGGAATCAATGGGAGTCTGACCATAGCAAAAGTTCATGTTCGCTGCTGCCAGACATCCCATTGATTTCTATGGGAGCTGTCTACACCTAAAACCCTAACATGTACCCCGAGTCTAAACACCCCTAATCTGTCCCCCCCTACACCGCCGCAACTAAATAAATGTATTACCCCCTAAACCGCCGCTCCCGGAGCCCACCGCCACTATAATAAATATGTTAACGCCCTAAACCGCCGCTCCCTGACCCCGCCGCAACTATAATAAATTATTAACCCCTAAACCGCCGCTCCCGGAGCCCACCGCCACTATAATAAACATGTTAACCCCTAAACCGCCGCTCCCTGACCCAGCTGCAACTGTAATATATGTATTAACCCCTAAACCGCTGCTCCCGGACCCCGCCGCAACCTATATTAAACTTATTAACCCCTAATCTGCCCCCCTACACCTATAATACATTTATTAACCCCTATCCTGCCCCCCTACACCGCCGCCACTGTAATAAAATGATTTACTCCTAAACCTAAGTCTAACCCTAACCCTAACACCCCCCCAACTTAAATATTAATTAAATAAATCTAAATAATATTTCTATTATTAACTAAATTAATCCTATTTAAAACTAAATACTTACCTTTAAAATAAACCCTAATATAGCTACAATATAAATGATAATTATATTGTAGCTATCTTAGGATTTATTTTTATTTTACAGGCAACTTTCAATTTATTTTAACTAGGTACAATAGCTATTATATAGTTATTAACTATTTAATAGCTACCTAGCTAAAATAAAGAGAAATTTACCTGTAAAATAAAAACTAACCTAAGTTACAATTACACCTAACACTACACTATACTTTAATAAATTATTTCTATTTAAAACTAAATACTTACCTATAAAATAAACGGCTAGATTTAGAGTTTTGTCGGTAACGACCCGCGTAGCTATCGCTGGCTTTTTTCTGGCCGCTCCTTTAAAATAACTCTGGTATTGAGAGTCCATATAATGTCAGCGTTAGGCTCCAAAAAAGGAGCGTAGAGCATATTTAACGCAAATGCAACTCTCGATACCAGAGTTGCTTACGGACGCGGCCAGCCTCAAAAACGTGCTCATGCACGATTCCCCCATAGAAAACAATGGGGCTGTTTGAGCTGAAAAAAAACCTAACACCTGCAAAAAAGCCGCGTTCAGCTCCTAACGCAGCCCCATTGTTTGCTATGGGGAAACACTTCCTACGTCTGCACCTAACACTCTAACATGTACCCCGAGTCTAAACACCCCTAACCTTACACTTATTAACCCCTATTCTGCCACCGCCGCTATCGCTGACCCCTGTATATTATTTTTAACCCCTAATCTGCCGCTCCGTAAACCGCCGCTACTTACATTATCCCTATGTACCCCTAATCTGCTGCCCCTAACACCGCCGACCCCTATATTATATTTATTAACCCCTAATCTGCCCCCCACAACGTCGCCTCCACCTGCCTACACTTATTAACCCCTAATCTGCCGAGCGGACCGCACCGCTATTATTATAAAGTTATTAACCCCTAATCCGCCTCACTAACCCTATAATAAATAGAATTAACCTCTAATCTGCCCTCCCTAACATCGCCGACACCTAACTTCAATTATTAACCCCTAATCTGCCGACCGGAGCTCACCGCTATTCTAATAAATGTATTAACCCCTAAAGCTAAGTCTAACCCTAACACTAACACCCCCCTAAATTAAATATAATTTAAATCTAACGAAATTAATTAACTCTTCTTAAATAAATTATTCCTATTTAAAGCTAAATACTTACCTGTAAAATAAATCCTAATATAGCTACAATATAAATTAAAATTATATTATAGCTATTTTAGGATTAATATTTATTTTACAGGTAACTTTGTATTTATTTTAACCAGGTACAATAGCTATTAAATAGTTAAGAACTATTTAATAGCTAAAATAGTTAAAATAATTACAAATTTACCTGTAAAATAAATCCTAACCTAAGTTACAATTAAACCTAACACTACACTATCAATAAATAAATTAAATACAATTCCTACAAATAACTACAATGAAATAAACTAACTAAAGTACAAAAAATAAAAAAGAACTAAGTTACAAAAAATAAAAAAATATTTACAAACATAAGAAAAATATTACAACAATTTTAAACTAATTACACCTACTCTAAGCCCCCTAATAAAATAACAAAGCCCCCCAAAATAAAAAAATGCCCTACCCTATTCTAAATTACTAAAGTTCAAAGCTCTTTTACCTTACCAGCCCTGAACAGGGCCCTTTGCGGGGCATGCCCCAAGAAGTTCAGCTCTTTTGCCTGTAAAAAAAAACATACAATACCCCCCCCCAACATTACAACCCACCACCCACATACCCCTAATCTAACCCAAACCCCCCTTAAATAAACCTAACACTAAGCCCCTGAAGATCTTCCTACCTTATCTTCACCATACCAGGTTCACCGATCCGTCCTGAAGAGCTCCTCCGATGTCCTGATCCAAGCCCAAGCGGGGGGCTGAAGAGGTCCATGATCCGGCTGAAGTCTTCATTCAAGCGGGAGCTGAAGAGGTCCATGATCCGGATGAAGTCTTCATCCAAGCGGGAGCTGAAGAGGTCCATGATCCGGATGAAGTCTTCTATCAACGGCATCTTCAATCTTCTTTCTTCGGGAGCCATCATCTTCCATCCGACGCGGAACATCCTCTTCTCCCGACGCCTACTAGCCGAATGACGGTTCCTTTAAATGACGTCATCCAAGATGGCGTCCCTCGAATTCCGATTGGCTGATAGGAACAGCCAATAGAATGCGAGCTCAATCTGATTGGCTGATCGAATCAGCCAATTGGATTGAACTTGATTCTGATTGGCTGATTCCATCAGCCAATCATAATATTCCTACCTTAATTCCGATTGGCTGATAGAATCCTATCAGCCAATCGGAATTCGAGGGACGCCATCTTGGATGACGTCATTTAAAGGAACCGTCATTCGGCTAGTAGGCGTCGGGAGAAGAGGATGTTCCGCGTCGGATGGAAGATGATGGCTCCAGAAGAAAGAAGATTGAAGATGCCGTTGATAGAAGACTTTATCCGGATCATGGACCTCTTCAGCTCCCGCTTGGATGAAGACTTCATCCGGATCATGGACCTCTTCAGCCCCCCGCTTGGGCTTGGATTAGGACATCGGAGGAGCTCTTCAGGACGGATCAGTGAACCTGGTATGGTGAAGATAAGGTAGGAAGATCTTCAGGGGCTTAGTGTTAGGTTTATTTAAGGGGGGTTTGGGTTAGAATAGGGGTATGTGGGTGGTGGGTTGTAATGTTGGGGGGGGGTATTGTGTGTTTTTTTTTTACAGGCAAAAGAGCTGAACTTCTTGGGGCATGGTAAGGTAAAAGAGCTTTGAACTTTAGTAATTTAGAATAGGGTAGGGCATTTTTTTATTTTGGGGGGCTTTGTTATTTTATTAGGGGGCTTAGAGTAGGTATAATTAGTTTAAAATTGTTGTAATATTTTTCTTATGTTTGTAAATATTTTTTTATTTTTTGTAACTTAGTTCTTTTTTATTTTTTGTACTTTAGTTAGTTTATTTCATTGTAGTTATTTGTAGGAATTGTATTTAATTTATTTATTGATAGTGTAGTGTTAGGTTTAATTGTAGATAATTGTAGGTATTTTATTTAATTTATTTATTGATAGTGTAGTGTTAGGTTTAATTGCAGATAATTATAGGTAATTTATTTAATTAATTTATTGATAGTGTAGTGTTAGGTTTAATTGTCACTTAGGTTAGGATTTATTTTACAGGTAAATTTGTAATTATTTTAACTATTTTAGCTATTAAATAGTTCTTAACTATTTAATAGCTATTGTACCTGGTTAAAATAAATACAAAGTTTCCTGTAAAATAAATATTAATCCTAAAATAGCTATAATATAATTTTAATTTATATTGTAGCTATATTAGGATTTATTTTACAGGTAAGTATTTAGCTTTAAATAGGAATAATTTATTTAAGAAGAGTTAATTAATTTCGTTAGATTTAAATTATATTTAACTTAGGGGGGTGTTAGTGTTAGGGTTAGACTTAGCTTTAGGGGTTAATACATTTATTAGAATAGCGGTGAGCTCCGGTCGGCAGATTAGGGGTTAATAATTGAAGTTAGGTGTCGGCGATGTTAGAGAGGGCAGATTAGGGGTTAATACTATTTATTATAGGGTTAGTGAGGCGGATTAGGGGTTAATAACTTTATAATAATAGCGGTGCGGTCCGCTCGGCAGAATAGGGGTTAATAAGTGTAGGCAGGTGGAGGCGACGTTGAGGGCGACAGATTAGGGGTTAATAAATATAATATAGGGGTCGGCGGTGTTAGGGGCAGCAGATTAGGGGTACATAGCTATAATGTAGGTGGCGGCGCTTTGCGGTCGGCAGATTAGGGGTTAATTATTGTAGGTAGCTGGCGGCGACGTTGTGGGGGGCAGGTTAGGGGTTAATAAATATAATACAGGGGTCGGCGGTGTTAGGGGCAGCAGATTAGGGGTACATAAGTATAACGTAGGTGGCGGTCGGCAGATTAAGGGTTAAAAAAATTTCATCGAGTTGCGGCGATGTGGGGGGACCTCGGTTTAGGGGTACATAGGTAGTTTATGGGTGTTAGTGTACTTTAGAGTACAGTAGTTAAGAGCTTTATGAACCGGCGTTAGCCCAGAAAGCTCTTAACTGCTGACTTTTTTCTGCGGCTGTAGTTTGGTTGTTAGATTTCTAACGCCCACTTCAGACACGACTCTAAATACCGGAGTTAGAAAAATCCCATTGAAAAGATAGGATACGCAATTGACGTAAGGGGATCTGCGGTATAGAAAAGTCGCGGCTGAAAAGTGAGCGTTAGACCCTTTTTTGAGTGACTCCAAATACCGGCGGTAGCCTAAAACCAGCGTTAGGAGCCTCTAACGCTGGTTTTCACGGCTACCGCCAAACTCCAAATCTAGGCCTAAGATAGCTGCAATGTAATTAATAATTACATTGTAGCTATTTTAGGATTTATATTTATTTTACAGGTAACTTTGTATTTATTTTAGCTATTTAGAATAGTTATTAAATAGTTATTAACTATTTAATAACTACCTAGCTAAAAGAAATACAAAATTACCTGTAAAATAAATCCTAACCTAAGTTACAATTAAACCTAACACTACACTATCATTAAATTAATTAAATAAATTAACTACAAATAACTACAATTAAATACAATTACATAAACTAACTAAATTACAAAAAATAAAAAAAGCTAAGTTACAAAAAATAAAAAAAATAAGTTACAAACATTTAAAAAATATTACAACAATTTTAAGCTAATTACACCTAATCTAAGCCCCCTAATAAAATAACAAAGCCCCCCAAAATAAAAAAATGCCCTACCCTATTCTAAATTAAAAAAGTTCAAAGCTCTTTTACCTTACCAGCCCTTAAAAGGGCCTTTTGCGGGGCATGCCCCAAAGAATTCAGCTCTTTTGCCTGTAAAAGAAAAATGCAATCCCTCCCAACATTAAAACCCACCACCCACATACCCCTAATCTAACCCAAACCCCCTTAAATAAACCTAACACTACCCCCCTGAAGATCATCCTACCTTGAGTTGTCTTCAGCCAGCCGACCCACCGATGGAACCGAAGAGGAGATCCGGAGCGGCAGAAGTGATCTTCCAAGGGGCGCTGAAGAAGTCTTCCATCCGATGAAGTCATCATCCAGGCGGCGCTGAAGAAGTCTTCCATCCGGGCGATGTTATCTTCCAAGCGGCGCTGAAGAAGTCTCCCATCCGGGCGATGTCATCTTCCAAGTGGGGTCTTCAATCTTCTTTCTTCAGGATCCATCTTCATCCCGCCGACGTGGAACATCCTTCTTCCCCGACGGACTAACGACAAATGAAGGCTCCTTTAAGGGACGTCATCCAAGATGGCATCCCTTCAATTCTGATTGGCTGATAGGATTCTATCAGCCAATCGGAATTAAGGTAAGAAAAATCTGATTGGCTGATTGAATCAGCCAATCAGATTTAAGTTCAATCCGATTGGCTGATCCAATCAGCCAATCAGATTGAGCTCGCATTCTATTGGCTGTTCCGATCAGCCAATAGAATACGAGCTCAATCTGATTGGCTGATTCAAATTTTTCCTACCTTAATTCCGATTGGCTGATAGAATCCTATCAGCCAATCGGAATTGAAGGGACACCATCTTGGATAACGTCCCTTAAAGGAGCCTTCATTTGTCGTTAGTCCGTCGGGGAAGAAGGATGTTCCGTGTCGGCGGGATGAAGATGGATCCTGAAGAAAGAAGATTGAAGACCCAGCTTGGAAGATGACATCGCCCGGATGGAAGACTTCCTCAGCGCTGCTTGGAAGATGACATCGCCCAGATGGAAGACTTCTTCAGCGCTGCCTGGATGATGACTTCATCGGATGGAAGACTTCTTCAGCGCCCCTTGGAGGATCACTTCTGCCGCTCCGGATCTCCTCTTCGGTTCCATCGGTGGGTCGGCTGGCTGAAGACAACTCAAGGTAGGATGATCTTCAGGGGGTTAGTGTTAGGTTTATTTAAGGGGGGTTTGGGTTAGATTAGGGGTATGTGGGTGGTGGGTTTTAATGTTGTGGGGGTTGTATTTTTCTTTTACAGGCAAAAGAGCAGTTTTCTTTGGGGCATGCCCCGCAAAAGGCCCTTTTAAGGGCTGGTAAGGTAAAAGAGCTTTGAACTTTTTTAATTTAGAATAGGGTAGGGCATTTTTTTATTTTGGGGGCTTTGTTATTTTATTAGGGGGCTTAGATTAGGTGTAATTAGCTTAAAATTGTTGTAATATTTTTTAAATGTTTGTAACTTATTTTTTTGTAACTTAGCTTTTTTTATTTTTTGTACTTTAGTTAGTTTATGTAATTGTATTTAATTGTAGTTATTTATAGTTAATTTATTTAATTAATTTAATGATAGTGTAGTGTTAGGTTTAATTGCATTTTAGGTTAGGATTTATTTTACAGGTAATTTTGTATTTCTTTTAGCTAGGTAGTTATTAAATAGTTAATAACTATTTAATAACTATTCTAACTAGCTAAAATAAATACAAAGTTACCTGTAAAATAAATATAGATCCTAAAATAGCTACAATGTAATTATTAATTACATTGTAGCTATCTTAGGGTTTATTTTACAGGTAAGTATTTAGTTTTAAATAGGAATAATTTATTTAATGATAGTGTAGTGTTAGGTGTAATTGTAACTTAGGTTAGTTTTTATTTTACAGGTAAATTTCTCTTTATTTTAGCTAGGTAGCAATTAAATAGTTAATAAATATTTAATAACTATTGTACCTAGTTAAAATAAATTGAAAGTTGCCTGTAAAATAAAAATAAATCCTAAGATAGCTACAATATAATTATTATTTATATTGTAGCTATATTAGGGTTTATTTTAATGGTAAGTATTTAGTTTTAAATAGGATTAACTTAGTTAATAAGAGAAATATTATTTAGATTTATTTAATTAATATTTAAGTTAGGGGGGTGCTAGGGTTAGTGTTAGACTTAGGTTTAGGGGTTAATAAATTTATTACAGTGGCGGCAGTGTAGTGGGGGGCAGGATAGGGGTTAATAAATGTATTATAGGTGGCGACGGTGTAGGGGGGCAGATTAGGGGTTAATAAATTTAATATAGGTTGCGGCGGGGTCCGGGAGCGGCGGTTTAGGGGTTAAACTATTTATTTTGTTGCGACGAGGTGCGAGATCAGCAGGATAGGGGTTAATAACTTTATTATAGAGGGCGACGGTATGGGGGGGCAGGATAGGGGTTACTAGGTATAATGTAGGTGGCGGCGGTGTCCGGGAGCGGCGGTTTAGGGGTTAATACATTTATAAGAGTTGCGGCGGGGTCTAGGAGCGGCGGTTTAGGGGTTACTAACTTTATTTAGTTGCGGGAGACTCTGGGGGTACCGGTATAGGGGGTAGAACAGAGTAGTTAGTGTGGGTGCTTAGTGACAGGCTAGCAATAAAGCTGTAAAAAATCCGAAGAGCAGTGAGATCGGATGAGTGATAACTATCACAGTCCGCTGCTCATCGCCCCGTACTTGGTGCGCGGCTTTTTGACAGCTTTATTGATAACTTAGGCGAACGTATTCAGGTCTGCGGCGGCGATGGTAGGCAGGGCGGGCTTAGGCGGGCGTATTGAACCGGCGAAGGCAGGTAAAGTAGACACGTTGATAACTACCCCTCTAGGTGTAATTCTTTTTTATTTTTGATAATTTGTTTTTTTATTTTTCATAATTTAGTGTTTGTTTTTGTAACTTAGTGTTTGTTTTTAATGTCCAATGGTATATTTAGATAATTTGAGTAGGGTTAGGTTTCTTTAATATGTAATTTTGTTAATTTAATTGGTATTTTAATGTAATTGTAGTATAATAGTTAGAGTAGGTTAATTAATAGTTTAAAATAGTTTATTTTAATTATACAGGTAAGTTTTAATTTATATTAAGATAGTGATGTTGTAATTTTAATTTAAAGTTAGGGGGTTGTTAGGTTTAGGGGTTAATAGCTTAATTTAGTTTTTGGCGATTTGACGGTTTAGGGGTTAATAGGTTTAGTTAGTGGTAGTGATGTGGGAGGCCAGTGGTTTAGGGGTTAATATGTTTATTTAGTGGCAGCAGTGGCAGAGAGTGGTGGGATAGGGGTTAATAACTTTATTTAAGTTGCGTCTGTGTCAAAGAGCAGCGGGATAGGGGTTAATTACTTTATTTAGGTTGCGGCAGTGTTGGGGAGTGGCGGGATAGTGGTTAAACATTTTAGTATAGTGGCGGAGTTTAGTGACAGGGTTTAAATAAAGTTGGGAAAAAGCTGAATAGACGCAAGATCGGTGACTGCTAGTTAACAACAGTCCGATGCTCATCGTCCCGTACTTGGTGCTCGTCTTTTTGACGGCTTTTTTCATAAATAAGGAGAGCTTATTGAGATCTGCGGCCGCAATGTTTTGTGAGCGTATTGATGCCAGCGAAGGCAACATAGTTGACAGCTTGATACATATACCCCATAATGACACTATCTAATAAAATGATTTAAAAAAATTGCACCAAAAAAGTTAAGAGATCAAAGATATGAGGTCTCAGGTGTGAATGTGATAAAAAAGGATGCAAAGGGCTTTAACATAAAAATACATACATAACAGATCTAAAGATGTATATGTATATACAGTATCTCACAAAAGTGAGTACACCCCTCACTTTTTGTAAATATTTTATTATATCTTTTCATGTGACAACACTGAAGAAATAAAACTTTGCTACAATGTAAAGTAGTGAGTGTACAGCCTGTATAACAGTGTACATTTGCTGTCCCCTCAAAATTACTTAACACACAGCCATTAATGTCTAAACCCTTGGCAACAAAAGTGATTACACCCCTAAGTGAAAATATCCAAATTGGGCCCAATTAGCCATTTTCCCTCCACGGTGTAATGTGACTCGTTAGTGTTACAAGGTCTCAGGTGTGAATGGGGAGCAGGTGTGTTAAATTTGGTGTTATCGCTCTCACACTCTCTCATACTGGTCACTGGAAGTTCAACATGGCACCTCATGGCAAAAAACTCTCTGAGGATCTGAAAAAAAGAATTGTTGCTCTACATAAAGATGGCCTAGGCTATAAGAAGGTTGCCAAGACCCTGAAACTAAGCTGCAGCATGGTGGGCAAGACCATACAGCGGTTTCACAGGACAGGTTTCCACTCAGAACAGACCTCGCCATGGTCGACCAAAGAAGTTGAGTGCACGTGCTCAGGATCATATCCAGAGGTTGTCTTTGGGAAATAGACGTATAAGTGCTGCCAGCATTGCTGCAGAGATTGAAGGGGTGGGGGGTCAGCCTGTCAGTGCTCAGACCATATGCAGCACACTGCATCAAATTGGTCTGCATTACTGTCATCCCAGAAGGAAGCCTCTTCTAAAGGTGATGCACAAGAAAGCCCGCAAACAGTTTGCTGAAGACAAGCAGACTAAGGACATGAATTACTGGAACCATGTCCTGTGGTCCGATGAGACCAAGATAAACTTATTTGGTTCAGATGATGCCAAGCGTGTGTGGTGGCAACCAGGTGAGGAGTACAAAGACAAGTGTGTCTTGTCTACAGTTAAGCATGGTGGTGGGAGTGTCATGGTCTTGGCCTGCTTGAGTGCTGCTGGCACTGGGGTGCTACAGTTCATTGAGGGAACCATGAAAGCCAACATGTACTGTGACATACTGAAGCTGAGCATAATCCCCTCCCTTCAGAGACTGGGCCACAGAGCAGTATACCAACATGATAATGACCCCAAACACCTCCAAGATGTCCACTGCCTTGGCGACGGACTGGCCAAGCATGTCTCCAGACCTAAACCCTATTGAGCATCTGTGGGGAATCCTCAAATGGAAAGTAGGGGAGTGCAAGGTCTCTAACATCCACCAGCTCCGTGATGTCATCATGGAGGAGTGGAAGAGGACTCCAGTGGCAATCTGTGAAGCTCTGGTGAACTCCATGCCCAAGAGGGTTAAGGCAGTGCTGGAAAATAATGGTGGCCACACAAAATATTTACACTTTTTGTCCAATTTGGACATTTCCACTTAGGGGTGTACTCACTTTTGCTGCCAACAGTTTAGACATTAATGGCTGTGTGTTGATTTATTTTGAGGGGACAGCAAATTCACACTGCTATACAGGCTGTACACTCACTACTTTACATTGTAGCAAAGTGTAATTTCTTCAGTGTTGTCACATGAAAAGATATAATAAGATATTTACAAAAAGTGAGGGGTGTACTCACTTTTGTGAGATACTGTATATATATATATATATATATATATATATATATATATATATATATATATATATATAGTTTTCATAGCTAAATAAAAAAACAACGGCTCTCTGTTTAAAAGGAGTAATAGCAAGACAAGTTTTTCTCTGAAATTCCAGGTAGTGAAGGGAAGGGGTTAAGGCATGAGTGTTTAATATGCAGCCAATTTCTTTTTTCAGTCATTTAAGAAAGGAAAAAATAGTAGCTGAATTACCTGGGTACAGATCCTTTTTGGTCATGATCATTCCATGATTAAAAATAATGTAGACATTTCTTTGTGTATGATGAGCTCAACCCAGGTTTGGTTGCCATGAACTGCAAATCTTTAATGTAGCAATCATAGCAGGAATGGTGTACTATAGACCAAAGTCAACATTGTGGCCACTTTTGGTTTGCTGCCTGTGCTCTTATATCATTGTCTACTAAGATGTGATTTTTAGGTGCTCAGTTTCTTGGTATTTTTAAACTATATGTCTTGGGAGGGGAGTTTGGAATGGGTGGTGCATTTTCAAGCTAGATTCCATGCTGTGGTTGAAAGACTGTTTTGTTTTAGGATCTCACAATATTTTATTTGTAAACATGCAGTATAATATAAAAGTTTGCTTTGCCCGGTATTTTAACCTATAACGTAAGTCCATAAGTAATTATTGGCTAGATCACGAGTTTTGTCGTTAAGGCTGTGAGTTGCCAACGCTCCTTTTTTTCTTACCGCTCACTTTAAACAACGCTGGTATTACGAGTTTTCTTTAAGCCGGCGTTAGCCTCAGTGAGCATTGAGCAAAATTTAGCTCCACATCTCACCTCGATACCAGCGTTGCTTTTGGTAGCGGTAAGCTGGCAAAACGTGCTCGTGCACGATTTCCCCATAGGAAACAATGGGGTTGAGCTGGCTGAAAAAAAACCTAACACCTTCAAAAAAGCAGCGTTCAGCTCCTAACGCAGCCCCATTGTTTCCTATGGGAAAATAAAAAATATGTCTACACCTAACACCCTAACATGAACCCCGAGTCTAAACACCCCTAATCTTACACTTATTAACCCCTAATCTGCCGCCCCCGACATTGTCGCCACCTGCATTATACTATTAACCCCTAATCTGCCGCTCCGGACATCGCCGCCACCTACATTATACTTATAAACCCCTAATCTGCTGCCCCCAACATCGCTGACACCTACATTATAGTTATTAACCCCCCAACATTGCGCAAATATATTAAATTTATTAACCCTTAATCTGCCGCCGCCAACGTCGCAGCCACTATAATAAAGTTATTAACCCCTAAACCTAAGTCTAACCCTAACCCCCCCAACTTAAATATAATTTAAATTAAACGAAATTAATTTAAGATAATTAAATAAATTAATCCTATTTAAAACTAAATACTTACCGATAAAATAAACCCTAAGCTAGCTACAATATAACTAATAGTTACATTGTAGCTATTTTAGGATTTATATTTATTTTACAGACAACTTTGTATTTATTTTAACTAGGTAGAATAGTTATTAAATAGTTATTTACTAACTACCTAGTTAAAATAAATGCAAAATTATCTGTAAAATAAATCCTAACCTAAGTTACAATTACACCTATCACTACACTATCATTAAACTAATTACCTAAACTACCTACAATTAATTACAATTAAATAAAATAAACTAAATTACGAAAAACAACAAACACTAAATTACAGAAAATAAAAAAAGAATTACAAGAATTTTAAACTAATTACACCTAATCTAATCCCCCTAATAAAATAAAAAAGCCCCCCAAAATAATAAAATTTCCCTACCCTATACTAAATTACAAATAGTCCTTAAAAGGCCTTTTGCGGGGCATTGCCCCAAAGTAATCAGCTCTTTTACCTGTAAAAAAAAATACAATACCCCCCAACATTACAACCCACCACCCACACACCCCTACTCTAAAACCCACCCAATCCCCCCTTAAAAAAACCTAACACTAACCCCCTGAAGATCACCCTACCTTGAGCTGTCTTCACCCAGCCGGGCACAAGTGGTCCTCCATATGGCAGAAGTCTTCATCCGATCGGGGCAGAAGAGGTCCTCCAGATGGCAGAAGGCTTCATCCAGACGGCATCTTCTATCTTCATCCTTCCGGAGCGGAGCGGGTCCATCTTCAATCCAGCCGACGCGGAGCATCCTCTTCAAACTAAGTCCTAACGAAGAATGAAGGTTCCTTTAAATTACGTCATCCAAGATGGCGTCCCTTGAATTCCGATTGGCTGATAGAATCCTATCAGCCAATCGGAATTAAGGTAGGAAAAATCCTATTGGCTGATGTAATCAGCCAATCGGATTGAAGTGCAATCCGATTGGCTGATCCAATCAGCCAATAGGATTGACCTCGCATTCTATTGGCTGATTGGAACAGGCAGAAAGAAGTAGACCTGCTATCTGCTTCAATCCATTAACATTTTTATGACAACTACCTATATTGCAGAGTGGCATGAAACTCCTCATTTGAATCCCCTTTTTTAAACAAGATGTTGTGTGGTAGTTGAGATTTGGGTTCCCGAAAAACCTTTCATTACACCATTGTTAAAGAGAAAGTACCTCTGCCCTGGGTACACCCGTATTGTCTGTCATATAATCTCTCATGGCATATCTACAGATGACCTCTGGGGTACTGGGGACACTGGTTCCCTTTTCATTCCCCAGACAAAGTTAGGTAAAACTTTCTGATTCAAGATTATAATGCAAGACCAACTTCTGCACATGGGGATGGAATGAGAAGGATGCATTTGTGTCTTCTTTCACAGTCAAGCACTCCAGATTTTGTTGTGCTTTTCATTATCAATTTTGGTCAATCTTAGAACAGGCCTGTTCCTTGGGTCCAAATTATGCACTCTACAAGTGTATTTTTTTGACAAATATTGCTTTGGCTGCGATGGATCTCTTTTTACCCACCCAGTTCTTTTTGTAGTCTGATAATTTAATGTAAGTAAATTATTTTAGAGTGTGAGTAAAGAAACGGAAAATGTGCAGTCATAATATTCTGACTTTAAATCCATATAAAGCACATAATTACACTGATAAAGATTTTTCCTTGTGTCATACCTTTTTTGTTTTGAATAAAATACATCGGAAAAACTGCTATCAAAATGCAAAATATAATCACAATTAAAAAATTGAATGCTAGAAAAAAATAGAATACTTTGAGAAAAGACCATTGATGTTGCAATGTAAATTGTTTTCTTTATGTAGACAATAGTTGCAGATCATTATTCTAATCTTATAAAAAAAAACATTGAATTTTTTACTGTGAAAATGAAGTATATTTGTGTTCAGAATATTATTCTTCAGCAAATTTCTATTCAGTGCTTGCTTAAATGAAAATATTCCACTGCCTTATCATCATTTAGTAAAGCGTGGAGTGCTGTTAAACTGTTATTTTAAATTGCCTGTGCATTTTTAAATGTATTTAATTAAATTATCATCTCAGAATTAGAGATTACATTGAAAAGCAAGGGCCAACTAGCCATTACTACCAAAACAAGAGAAATTGCTCCCTTATTAACAAATCAGAAAGACTAAAACCAGAGATAAGTATTTGTCACAATACAATCAAGAATAACCAAAACCTATACTATGTCGGAATCATCTCCAGAAACTGCTACATTATGTTTGGATGTCAGTAGCAGCATTCATGGGTGACTGGGGTGTGTATCTACATGTTCTCCCTATAACCTGGAATGTTTACTCTTTGGGCTAGATTTATAAAGCTGCATTCACAGATTTTCTGACTATATGGAGCAGGTTCGCCTTAAGTAGCAGAAACCACATGTTTTTTTCTCTGCGCCACCTCAGAGGTGACAAGATCAATCATCCTGACACACGCTCTTTCAGGGTGATTGATATGCATTGCTCTATCTCAATAGGTTGCGCCAGAGCAGGGGGTGGCATTGCACAAGAAACTTCTTGTTGAATTTTACATTTTGCTGTGCAATGCAACATTGCAAGTGACGATTGCTAGCGGCTGGGTTTACTACTTGCCGTCCTGCAGGGATAGTAAATGTTGCCCTTTATGTCAAACATAAGCATTCACTCTTTTGATGCCATTCAGACAAAATTTGTCAACTGTCACCTGATACAGATGTTGCCACTAATTATTTTTTTTCGCAGCTTCCCACAAAAAAAAATCTGTATATGTTCATAATTTGGCTAAAAGAACTAAGTTCACATGCAAAAGCAATCTTTATGAGACTTGTTCTATTGCAGTGAGACACCGTAAGGACCTAGCTCAAAGGGACACTGAAACCAAATTTTTTTTCTTTTGTAATTCAGAAAGAGCATGCAATTTTAAGCAACTTTCTAATTTACTCCTATTTTCAGTTTTTCTTCGTTCTCTATCATTATTTGAAAAAGAAGGCATCTAAGCTTTTTTTTGGTTTTAGTACTCTGGACAGCACTTTTTTTATTGGTGGATGAATTTATCCACCAATCAGCAAGGACAACCCAGGTTGTTCACCAAAAATGGGCCGGCATCTAAACTTACATTCTTGCATTTCAAATAAAGATACCAAGAGAATGAAGAAAATTTAATAATAGGAGTAAATTAGAAAGTTGCTTAAAATTTCATGCTCAATCTGAATCACGAAAGAAAATTTTTGGGTACAGTGTCCCTTTAACATTGGGCAGCAAATTTACAATATTTATGTCTATGAATATATACATATATATTTATAGGGTTATATGTGTATATACACATATTAACACATAAATATATTATTTGCAGTTTAAACACGGTCCCCATAGGCCGCTATGTAAAGGCACTTATCAGTGCCATTTTTGTTCTAACACTCCCTATCCCCTCACTTTAACCCCATACTACTGCTTTGTGCAGTTTTTGTTTACAAAAAATAAAGATGCTCATATATATAAATATTTTTATATATATACAGGGAACTGTACACTTTATTATGTGGGCAATTGGGGGACATTTTTAATTAACCAGAGGTCTGACCTTTGGTTAATCGCACTTAGTCCAAACTTCTACAGCGAGCTCGCAGTAGCATTAACCAGCCACTTGTAATGGCTGGTTATTTAATGTGTAAACGTAAATGGGCAAATTTGCCCCTTTACAGGAGCATATTAAAATAGCGATCCACTCGTAATCTAGCCCTTCATCTGATGTAATTGATTTTTTTATTTCAGAGCTAGCATTCTCTATATTAAAACAAGGAAACATATGGCTAGGTTACGAGTTTTGCGTTATGAGCGGCGCAGTGCTAACTTGCAAGTTATTGTCACTGCTCACTTACCTACAGCGCTGGTATTACAGGTTTTCATAAACCCGACGTTAGCAGGCAATATTGCAGCATAAAGCAAAATTGAGCTCCATACCGCACTCCAATACCAGTGCTGCGGTGAGCTGCGGTGAGCTGGTTTTACATGCTCATGCACGATTTCCCCATAGACATCAATGGGGAGAGCCGGCTGAAAAAAAAGGCTAACACCTGCAATAAAGGAGTGTAAAGCTCCGTAACGCTGCCCCATTGATTCCTTTGGGGAAACAAAAGTTATGTTTACACCTAACACCCTAAAATAAACCCAGAGTCGTCTAAACACCCCTAATATGGTGCCCCTGACATCGCTGACACCAACATTATACTTATTAACCCCTAATCTGCCGCACCCAGACATCGCCAACACCTACATTACAGTTATTAACCCCTAATCTACCACACCAATGTCACCGCCACCTACATTACACTTATTACCCCTAATCTGCCGCCCCCAATGTCGCCGCCACCTACCTACACTTATTAACCCCTAAATCTGCCGCCCCCAATGTCGCTGCCACCTATATTACACTTATTAACCCTTAATCTGCTGCCCCAAATGTCGCCACCACCCACCTACACTTATTAACCCCTAATCTGCCACCCCTAACATCGCCGCCACCTACCTACATTTATTAACCCCTAATCTTCCACCCCCAACGTCGCCACCACTATACTAACCCTAATACCCCCTAACTTTAATGTAATTAAAATAAATCTAAATAAAACCTACTATTAATACCTAAAAAAATCCTATTTAAAACTAAATACTTACTTATAAAATAAACCCTAAGCTAGCTACAATATAACTAATAGTTACATTGTAGCTATCTTAGGTTTTATTTTTATTTCACAGGCAAGTTTGTATTTATTTTAACTAGGTAGACTAGTTGGTAAATAGTTATTTACTAACTACCTAGTTAAAATAAATACAAATGTACCTGTAAAATAAAATCTAACCTGCCTTACACTAACATCTAACATTACACTACAATTAAATAAATTAAATTAATTAAATACAATTAACTAAATTACAAAAAAAAATTACACAAAATAAAAAATAAATGATCAGATATTTAAAATAATTACACCTAATGAAAGAGCCCTATCAAAATAAAAAAGCCCCCCAAAATAAAAAACCCTAGCCTAAACTAAACTGCCAATAGCCCTTAAAAGGGCCTTTTGCTGGGCATTGCCCCAAAGAAATCATCTCTTTTACCTCTTTTACAAACAACCCCCCAACAGTAAAACCCCCCACCCACACAACCAATCCCACCAAATAAAATCCTAACTAAAAAAAAACTAAGCTCCCCATTGCCCTGAAAAGGGCATTTGTATGGGCATTGACCTTAAAAGGACATTTAGCTCTTTTTCTGCCCAAACCTCTAAAAATAAAACCCACGAAAAAAAACCTTAAAAAAAAAACTAACACTAACCCCCGAAGATCCACTTACAGTTTTTGAAGACAGGACATCCATCCTCAACGAAGCCGGGAATAGTCTTCATCCAAGGGGCAAGAAGTCCTCAACGAAGCCGGGAGAAGTCCTCAACGAAGCGGCAGAGGTCTTCATCCAAGCCGGCAGAAGTCTTCATCCAGACGGCATCTTCTATCTTCATCTATCCGGCGCGGAGCAGCTCCATCTTCAAGACATCCGGCACAGAGCATCCTCTTCTTTCGATGGTCGCTGAAGAAAGAAGGTTCCTTTAAGGGACATCATCCAAGATGGCGTCCCTTGAATTCCGATTGGCTGATAGAATTCTATCAGCCAATCGGAATTAAAGGGGAAAAAATCATATTGGCTGATGCAATCAGCCAATAGGATTGAACTTCAATCCTATTGGCTGATCCAATCAGCCAATAGGATTGAGCTGGCATTTTATTGGCTGATTGAAACAGCCAATAGAATGCAAGCTCAATCCTATTGGCTGATTGGATCAGCCAATAGGATTGAAGCTCAATCCTATTGGCTGATTGCATCAGCCAATAGGATTTTTTCACCTTTAATTCCGATTGGCTGATAGAATCTATCAGCCAATGGGAATTCAAGGGACGCCATCTTGAATGACGTCCCTTAAAGGAACCTTCATTCTTCGTTAGCCGTCGTCAGAAGAGGATGATCCGCGCCGGATGTCTTGAAGATGGAGCCGCTCCGCGCCAGATGGATGAAGATTGAAGATGCCGTCTGGATGAAGACTTCTGCCGGCTTGGATGAAGACTTCTGCTGCTTCGCTGTGGACTTCTCCCGGCTTTGTTGAGGACTTCTTGCCGCTTGGATGAAGACTTCTCCCGGCTTCGTTTAGGATGGATGTCCGGTCTTCAAAAACTGTTAGTGGATCTTCGGGGGTTAGTGTTAGTTTTTTTTAAGGGTTTATTGGGTGGGTTTTATTTTTAGATTAGGGCAGAAAAAGAGCTAAATGCCCTTTTAAGGGCAATGCCCATACAAATACCATTTTCAGGGCAATGGGGAGTTTTTTTAGTAAGGATTTTATTTGGGGGGTTGGTTGTGTGGGTGGTGAGTTTTACTGTTGGGGGGTTGTTTGTATTTTTTTTACAGGTAAAAGAGCTTATTTCTTTGGGGCAATGCCCCGCAAAAGGTCCTTTTAATGGCTATTGGTAGTTTAGTTTAGGCTAGGGTTTTTTTTTTATTTTGGGGGGTCTTTTTTTATTTTGATAGGGCTATTAGATTAGGTGTAATTAGTTTAAATATCTGATAATTTATTTTTTATTTTGTGTAATTTAGTGTTTGTTTTTTTGTAATTTAGTTAATTGTATTTAATTAATTTAATTTATTTAATTGTAGTGTAATGTTAGGTGTTAGTGCAAGACAGTATTTAGTTTTAAATAGGAATTATTTAGTTAATGATAGAAGTTTTTAATTAGATTTATTTTAATTATATTAAAGTAGGGGGGTGTTAGGGTTAGACTTAGGTTTAGGGGTTAATACCTTTAGTATAGTGGTGGTGATGTTGGGGGTGGCAGATTAGGGGTTAATAACAGTAATGTAGGTTGTGGCGATGTTAGGGACAGCAGATTAGGGGTCAATAATATTTATCGAGTTTTTGTGATGCAGGATTGCGGCGGTTTAGGGGTTAATATGTTTATTATAGTGGCAGCGATGTCCGGAGTGGCAGATTAGGGGTTAATAATTTTATTTTAGTGTTTGCAATGCAGGAGGGCCTAGGTTTAGGGGTTAATAAGTAGTTTATGGGTGTTAGTGTACTTTTTAGCACTTTAGTTATGACTTTTATGTTACAGCTTTGTAGCGTAAAACCCATAACTACTGACTTTCAGTTTACGTTATGGATCTTGACGGTATAGGCTGTAGTACCGCTCACTTTTTGGCCTCCCAGGCAAACTCGTAATACCAGCGTTATGGAAGTCCCATTGAAAAAGGACTTTTAGAAAGCTGCGGTAGTTACGCTGCGTTACGGCCAAAAAAGTGTGCGGTGCAGAAATACCTGCAAGACTCATAATACCAGCGGTAGTGAAAAAGCAACATCATGAGGCTTTTTCAGCCATAACGCAAAACTTGTAATCTAGCCGATAGATTTTTCATGAAGTAAACTAACATCTAAGTAAATACTGTATTACACTTTTATGATTTATTCGTCAACTTGCTTAGCTGTCTGCCTGCCTTTACTGCATACGGCAGCGGATCTTTTGATCCGCAGGCCCGTATGTATTATTACACACTCCGATGAGTATGTAATACCTGCCCCTTCATTTGCAAGACCAATCGCGCGAGTGAAGGGACTGCAAATCACCGAGAGTGAGCTCTCATGATTTCTCTTTGTCACCTTTGGCGGAGAGTGTAAGAAGCAGCGGTCTAATGACCGCTGCTTCTTACATTGCGGGAAGCAGGCTTGCATATGCGAACCTGCCCTGCAAGGAATCCAGAGCAGCTCTTGCTGCTTTGTACATGGATCCCTAAGATTTTTCCAAATTCTGACAACTTGATATGCTCAAGGCTGGCTTCAGGAGCCCACCCTGCCACATATCGGTTCCTAATTGGCTTAAGTAGAGATGAACAAATAAGAAAGTAAGACACATTGGAAAATATGCTAAAATAATGATAGGTGTGTCTGATTGGCTCCTCCAAAAGGTGTTCAAAAGAATTACAGTTTCACACAGTATGTTAATTTATAGCAAGTCTGCAGAAGCTCTTGTAATTGTTATATGTTTCTTTGACAAGTCTATAAGTTGTAAGACATAATTATGCTTATTCTTAGCATTTGTAAGCTCCATAACTTCCTAAAGATTTAATAAAAACACTGCATAGAAACTTAACAAAGCAATAATCAAATCAAAATGTTGTGTCTCTAGCTGTGCTGTGGCTGAGACTATGGCTCCCTAAAAACCTCCCCATTACATAATTGATAATGAGCAAGGATCAAGCTGACATACTTGTTAGCTGACAGAGAAATTAATCGCCTGACAAGGATATTGCTGTATATAGTTATTAATAATGTTAAGCTGAACTTCTGAATCCATTTTCACCTACAAAAAAGCCTTTTCCATCTTTAGAGTAACAGGTTTAACACCTGTGCCATTTAGTTCCTTCATTTATTGATTAAAGGGGATGTGTATTTTGCATTTTGAAACAAAAATAATAGACATGTACACGGGTGAAATTTTCAGTTTGTCCGAATATTTCGTTTTTCGAATATTCCGCACTCGTGTTGTTTGGTATTCGTCTCGTTTTAAAGGAAAAGAATACCGACCATTTGTGGAACATTAACATTCATTTTCGTTAAACAAATATACACGTTCCACTGCTACAGAAGAAAAAGTTCACCAGTAGTAACTAAAATACTTACCTAAGCACACTAGGCAGCCGCTCTAACCCGCTGCTCTTCTTCACAGTGCCGGATGTGCTAACAGGAGGCTTAGCGCGGCGGCTCCCGGGGCCTGCATTAAACAACCTTCTCTTCTAGTGCCTTCTCCTTTCGTGGAGGCCCTGGGATCTGCCACGCTAAGCCTCCTGTTAGTACGGCCAGAGCTCTGTGAAGAAGAGGAGTGAGTGAGGAAGCTAATTTGGCATTATTTCTTTTTTCTGCATTCTTTTGGATATTCTTCTCATTAAAACAAAACAAATATCAGTGTTTTGTTAAAGAATGTGCATTTGTAACAAACACATGTACTTGTCTAAAAATACCCCAAAATTAGTTGTTTTTTTTTGCATTTGTCCAAAACTGACATGTGTACTAAAGGAAACATCTACATTTTGAGAATGATATTTATAAATATATTGATATATACAAAATAAAACAAAAACAAATGTGAATGCAAATCTACTAACTAGTATATTACACGTATTTTGTTTTAGCTTCTGATACAGGCATTAGTAGATCTACTCAACAGAGGGTAATGGTTAAAAAAAAATTGCCCCCCCCCCCCAAAGGTAACTGTTATAAGCAATAGTAATAATATGCATACTGCTCTGCTTAGTGAGTTTGAGGATAGATAGACAGATTAGCAATCTGCACTAATAAAAAACTTCACTGCATTAGGATTGTACATCTTCTGTAAACACCTGGCTGCTATTGGCCCCCCTAAAACACTTGGGCCCTGTTGCCACTGCACCTGCTGCACCAATAGTAGCTCTGCTCCTGGATCCAGTATAACTGTTAATTTAATGAATACTATAAGGGACCTGATCTGTTTCTGATCTCACTCAGGTTGTATCTGCCCATTAAGTTATAGTAAAATCTAGAAAAGCATAAAGCTATAAAAATATAAAGATAAATGTGTTACCCATAAATAGTAGAACATTAGATTAGAAGCTACTGGACAGACATGCTGTAATATAAGAGAAGGACGCATACTCCATGTACTATGCGGTGGGCAGTCAGCTTCTCAACTCGTGAAACTGTCCACCCGCCTTTGCTACACACGGGCAGCGGATCTATTGATCCGCTTGCCCGTATGTATCATTACACACTCATCGGAGTGTGTAATGCCTGCCCCTTCATTCGCTTAACCAATCACGCGACTGAAGGGGCTATCAATCACCGAGAGCGAGCAAGCTCTCAGTGATTTTCCCTCGCCACCTCAGAGGTGGTGTAGGGTGTAAGAAGCAGCGGTCTAATGTGAACCTGCACCACAAGGGATCTGGAGCTGCTTTCGCTGCTTCGTACATGGAGCCCAATGACTTACATTACAGAGGTACTGGGAAGAGGACATCCTAAGGAACAACCAGAGTTATGACTAGGTTTAGAAAAATAAGTGATGGGAAGAACTTCTGTTAGTAATATCTTGTTAAAAACATTAGCACTGAGATGTGATTTTATATACAGTATTCAATATTGTTATGTATTAACCTTTCCATATAATGTAGTCATAAGGGGCTTGTCCTGTTGTGGTGATCTTGGACTAGTAGTTTACTACATGTGCCTTGTATTTGATTATGTAGTAAAGGTTGCTTGATATTGAGATTAATTCAATATAAGTTTGTATCTATGCATCACACATGACCCAAGCTCCTGGCCTTATGAAATCAGGATCCACAAGGGATGAATTGCTTAAAGCAAAAGACAGCAGAAGAATAAACATTAAGAGGACATCCAAGGTCATTTAAATATAGTAGATGTGACTAATAAGGAAAATCTTGACATTTTGTTATCTCTTACTCAAAGCAATTCTATAATTACATAATAATGCAAAAAATAAAGATATCACTTTGCATAGCACACACAGGCAACTATCAAATGTGTTATTAATTTCCTATGCTGCTTTGTCTATAGTTGTATGTTTTATAGGTACGTTTCTGAGTTCCAGTAAATATTGAATAGTATTCCATTTGAGCAGTAGGAAGAAATATTGTAAAAGGTTTCAAGAATTATGATATTCCTAAAGCTACCATAAGTAAGTAATGGGAAAAGCTGACATCTCACTGCCTTCTACAATACATGCCCATGAAGGCTGCATATTTTTGTTGTCATTTTGTTATTGAATATGCCACAAAATACTCACATAGCTGGACCTTATGGACATTCATTGTATTGATATAAATATATCTGCACCTGAGCAGCAGATCTTTTTAATCTGCCTGTTATCTGTTAGCCAGTAGATGTGATTCCTTAAAGGGACAGTCTACTCCAGAATTGTTATTATTTAAAAAGATAATTCCTTTATTACCCATTCCCCAGTTTGGCATAACCAACATGGTTACTTTTACTTCTGTGATTGCCTTGTATCAAGCCTTTGCAGACTGCCCCCTTATTTCAGTTCTTTTGACAGACTCCACGGGAGTGAGCACAGTGTTATCTATATGGCAAACCTGTACAAACGCCCTCTAACTGTGAAAAACTGTCAAATGCATTCAGGCAACCTTCAAGGGCTTAGAAATTATCATATGAGCCTACCTAGGTTTAGCTTTCAACTAAGAATACAAAGAGAACAAAGCAAATTTGATGATAGAAGTAAATTGGAAATTTGTTTAAGATTGCATGCCCTATCTGAATTATGAATATTTACTTTTGACTAGACTGTCTCTTTAAAATAGTAGTGCTCACGATACTTTTAGTTTCATTATTAGTCAGAGCCTGTATGCAATTTAGAAAATACCTTGTGGTTACAGATGGATATTTCAGGTGCTATAGCTGTGGCATTTTTTAAGATGTGTTTGTAACATGTTTATTTAATTCTATATAGACTAGTCCAACTAATGTCAAATATACCACCATATCTAATGTCAAATATACCATCATATTTAACTGACATAACTGACTTAGCAATTTATGTTACTATTTTTGGGAGACCATACTTGGGGACTTTATTTTTGATGTTAATGTTATTACTATTTTGTAATAACTTTAAATATCCAATAAATAGAATATTTTACTTTGATCAGTTAGACATTTTTTGGGGGTTGTTTTTCTTTGTTTTATCATACCATATCAAG